>NW_010135104.1:18428-40142 GCF_000699245.1 Pterocles gutturalis
ATTTTTTTTTTCATTTATTTTGCATTTCTGTTGATAAAACAGGCAGATCTGTGAGGTCAGGTTGTTCTTTTGGTTTCTCGATATACATCCAGTAATGTTAAAAGGAAAATTTTTGAAACCTTAATGCCATTTTTCTGATGTGCATTCAAAGTGTCACAGGGAGCTCTTCATAAAAAACATGGGTTTGAGAAGTTGCAGGCTGTGGCTTCCTCTTTACTGAAGTACAAGTACTCAGTTCACATATTTTGAAGTAGTTGGCTTGACTGTCTTACTTGCATTTTGAATTGAGCACATTTGGAGCAGCCTTCTCACGTGGGTGACATGGTTTTATCCTACACAGCATGCAAGAATTTAGTGTTCATATTTCATATGACTTAAAGTTCATCAGAACTCGTTCAGACCAATGGATTCTTATATTCTTCTTTTGACAGCTATTGGGGCAATATGTGCAAACAGAACATTAATTTGCAACAGATAATGCTCTCATTAGTGAAATGAAATGGTTAAAACTGGAGCCTTGTATTTAAAAACAAATATAAGCCTACATACACAGGTGGAAACCACTGTTGCATTTGATTTCTTATTGGATTACCCAATAGTATTTATACTAATAATCTCAATGAGAATATGAGTTGTAGCATATTTTCTAGTATAGTATGTGATATACAACTGTAAGAAGCAATGCTGGAAACTTGATAAAGCACATGTTTAAAATCTAAGTCCTTAGTGTACTGTGTTTGCAGTGCTGACATTTTTTGAAAAGCTTTACTTAGGAATCTCTGCCTACATTTTTTAAATGCAAGTTTCTGTCTTTTTTAATTTTGAAGGTTATAATAAGAGTCAGTTGAGTCATCAGGGATCTTAAAAACAACTAATATGAGGTGTGAACCGTTTCATCTTTCGTTTGGAGCCCCGTGAGCGTATACAGCTCACTGCAGTCCCGAGAGAGCAAACACCTCAGCAGAGCATGGCGCAAGGCAGGGTCGAAATGCCAGCTTTGTATCCAAAAGCAGGATGTTATTTTGTTGCTGTTCCTGGGTTACTGAGCACTGCTTCTTCACAGGCATCATGCCCCACTGGTACACCTATGCTGCTTCCCATTCTGGATTTAGGTCATTCCTGACAAATTCAGGGGTCTTTCATGGCACAGCATAGCTGTGCCCACAGACTCTGTTCTTTGCACCGCAAATTTTTAAATGGTGCCAGTTTCCTTAAAAATCCTTTTTTTTTTTTTTTTTATTTTTTATTTTTATTTCTGGCATATTTTGTTTCATTTCTGTGTCTGGTTGGGACAGTCTGGGCTAGGCTTCTTTTTGACTCATACTCTTTGCCTATGCTTATAAGGAATAAGTAATAAAATGTGCTTCTTGTTCTGTGTGCAGCTTGCTCGTACACCCAGAGAGCGGGAGGCCACAGATGAGCACACTGAAGTGTAGTTGGCCAGGAGAGCTGAGTAACACCTGAAGCTTGGGGGCTGCTGGCACTGGCTACAGATACAAGCCTTTACTGGTACATACTGTTGCCAGGCTACCTAGTGATAAAAACAGATGAAAACTTAGCAATTTCCTCTCTGAAGTCTGCTGATGAATGCTGCTATATGTGAGCAGGGTATTCTTGTTTTTCTGCTGTGAGAGTTAACAAAATCACAGCAATGTGTAAACACGGTGAAAGAAAAATTAGCTATCCCATCTGCTTTCCTCTGACTAACATTTCTTCCATCACATGTTTAACACTAAGCCTCTCTGATTGAATTAAAAATAGCTACAGAGGAGCCCACATCTATTCATTGACACACAGTCTTTGAAACTTAAAACCATAAGATCACTGGAGTAACAGACCCAACCAGGCATATATATAAAAGGCAGATTTTCATTAAATGCTCTAGTTGCATTGTCTTGTTGGGAAAATCCTGTTGGGAAGTTCAAACATAAAGATAAATTAATGAGACTTACACAAACTGCAAAAAGTTAAAAGGGTTAATTTTAATTCCTCAGGACAGTGAAAGGCAGAAGGTTTCATTTATTCTGGCTCTCATACCAGCCCATCACTGCAGTATCTGATCACCTCAGAATCACTGCTGTAGTGACAGTGAATAATTGATCTTTTTCTTTGACAGTACAATACAAAAGTGGAAGAGAATAACTATTCCAATCTGAGCTTGTCACAGCCTAAAGGGTTACCTTGCCTGTGAGTATGTGGAGATCGCAACTGTGGGTTCATAGGACATGGAGGCTTTATCCTTTAAATCTCTACTTTATTACAGATTACCACAAATACCACAAAAGTCACCACTAGCAAGTGTACCTATGATTAATAAGGCAAATCTCTCTCTCTCTCTGAAGCTATTACAAATTATCAGCAATCTATAGTATAGCAGCGTTCAATAGTAGCAACAATCAATAATAGCAGCACCCAATAATAGCAGCAATCAAGTATATATATATATAATATTACTTAGAACTAGTGATGCAAAATTATCAATAATATAACAGCAAATATATGTGGTACCAAGCACATCAAACATATTCTGGAAGGGGCCAAACCATCCCACAAGGGGACCCATCCATCCCAGAAGTGGGAGGACAAAATGAACTGACCCCAATTTTTTTTTTCCAAACTCTTTTCCTGTTCTTGCAGTTAGAGCAGACAATGGCAGTTATTGCTTCTTAGTTTCTTAGGATTCTTTCCCCTTTTTCCAGGCTATTTTTCATGCATTCAGACAATAAGTTGCCATTACAGTTCATTGGTTTTGCACTTATTGATGATGTCTCAGGATGTCTGTGGTTTCTATGTACCCAGCTGTACTTCAAAGAAGCCAGCTGTGCTTCTCAAGGGTGCTTCTGATTCACAGACCTAGTTCCCAGGCTAACAGTTCCCAGGCTGGCAGGCATGTTCTCTGTCAGTACTTCAGCAGACATTTTCTTCTATTCAGTAATTTTTCCTTCTAACCAGGTCACTTTTGTGGCTGCTTACATCAGAGCTATAAGTGCAAGTTTTAATTTTTCTATTCATACAAGCTTTGTCAGGAAAAAAGTGAAGTATTTGGTTACAAAGCCAACAGTTTACGTAGGTAATATAAGTAAACTAAGAATGTGGTCCTCTTTTTCATCTACCATTTGGTAGCTGTGACATTCGTCCAGGATCAGACATTAAATCCAGGCAGACTTTAGAGTCCTTCCGTGCTTGGGAAGATTTGCGTCTACTCTATTCTTCTTCTGGAAGAGGGTACAGCAGCCAGGCTCTCCCCTGTCCTGTGCTGATCTCCTGCTTGGCACCAAGCCTTCATGAGTCAACTGTTAACAACGGAGTAGGGCAAGGATGAAAATCCAAGTTTGCCATTACTGCAGGAAGTGCCCTAACTGATCTGAAAGTCATTTTCTCTTCTGGAGGAGTTAACCATATGTAAAGGGGAGCAACCTCAATAGGAGAGATTAAAGGGACGACTCTATATATTTTGTGAACTTAATCCAGTGGACATGTACCTGTGCGGTAGCTTCATATCCATGTGCTTCATATCCTGTGCTTCATATCCATGTTCTGAAAGTGTTTGAGACTAAATCTGACGTGAGTGTCCTCCCTATTGTGTGTCTCTCTTAGCTCTACTGTGCATTGACATGCGGATCTCTGTCTTATATTGGAAATGCTCTAAATACTCTTGCAGGGTGACAGTGGAGCACAGGAGACAGGCAGCTTTAGTGCCTGACTGCTAACCAAACTCTCACTGGAATGTCACATACATATATATATATTTAACAATAATATAGTAGTTCCTAACATAGGATTTCAAGTGTATCAAAACTTTTGAATATTAACAGCAAACCCAAACTATGGGCATAGATATATAGAACTGAAGAAGATGCATAGCTGAAGACTCTCTTGAGCAAATATACCTGTAAAATGTCTTATTCTCAGTTTCGCTAGACATGTGGAATTGTTTCTGACCCTACACTGATAGAAGGATAGGTTCTGCAAAGATAACCTGCACTTTCTGCAAAAGTAATGGAGTATAACTTGCAAAACAGACGGACCTGAAATCATAGCTATGATTTACTTAAAATTCCTGTCTTATTGGAGGAACATTGGGTCTTCCATATACACAAAAATTATAATGACTAGAGAAATACATGTTAAAATCAGTTATTATTAACTGAAGATATTTCTTAGTTACATAAGATACTTCATTGCACTAAGACCTTCATGTCAATACCAATAAGACGAGCTTCAGGAGTGAGCTCTTTGCAGTGTTCAGGCCTATACAGGACTGTCACCCTTTGAGGTATTTTCTTATAGACAGTGGCAACTCACTTGGGAAACACTTGCACATGCCAGTTTTGGAATGTGATTATCATGTGCCCAACTAGCACATCTTCTGGCTTTCCACTTTCAGGAATGTCATGCTGTGCGTCTCCCCAAGGTGTGGACTTGGCAGCTGTGCGTCAGTTACCAACAGAAGCTGCAAGAGAATTATCTCTGTTTCCCATCCTCATTGCCCCTACCAAATGCATGAGCTGTTTTCACTGCTTTTAAGATATTCCTTTTAAGACATTCCTGTGAGTTAGCCTAGCCAGGATGACTGTTTATGCACACTGTTAACTTTTGGCATGTGCAAGCTAATCCGACTTAGTTTAGATTGCAGTGGAAAAAATAAGTTACTTGAATAATTTGATATTCTACTAGGTCAAATTACTTTGAATTTTCCACAAGCCAAGGGCAGGCAGTCAATATACAGTACCTCTTTTGGTAAATTTACTATCATCTGCATATTTGCAATTTTAGTGCTTTCTGCAGTACCTTAATACCTATGAGATGTGTTTTCTTTTATGTTTTATGGGGAATCGTGATATTGCAGATTACACTGAAGTTAGCCTTTTAACTCTGTTTGCAACTGAAATACAGAACATCTTGGAGGAAGGATTTAGTATGGAGTTAAATGAGGGGGGCTTTGGGTGTTCCCAGGCTGCAATAAGTTTGCTACAGTTAAAACTCTTAGCACCATAAAGAATACTGTATGTCTTATTTTTTATAGAAAATATTGCTGTCACCATTTCTCAGTGGTTGTCTAGATATTCTCTTAGTCTCTGAATTAATCCTTTACAAATAGTTAGCAACACATTTGTATTTTGCCTGAAATGGGAACTTGGCTCAACTTCCCTCTGACAGAGATGTGGTAATCTTCAGCGCCAACCAGAAAATCCAGTGTATTTGGCACCTGCTAAAGTTTTCCTTTCCTGTGCTTGCCTGTGAGCAGTGATGATGCAGCAATGGTGAGGAAACAGCTTTTCAAAGAAAACTATTGTATTTTGCCAAGAAAAATAGAATTAAATAACAAAATGCTTGGCATTCCTCAGGAAGCCATTCTGGCAGCTTTTTGGCTAAGAGAGAGGGCTGTGCTCTATTCAAACCATCTAAGTCAGGCAGTTCACTCAGATCTTAAGAATCACCACAGGAGGTGCCTGCCTTACTCATGGGTCAGGAATCTTGAGCTTTTAAGTACACTGAATTACATTTAATTTGGATGGGATGTGGAAATAATTCAATCTCAGCTTTCTTGGTACAGATTCTGGATCATAGTTGCTCTTTGCTGATCTGTGCTCTCTCCATTTCTTCTCTGTAAGATCTTTTAACTGATCGGGGTATTTTGATCTGCCCTTTTCCAGCTCTTAGAAAACTTGCCCCATTAACAAAGCTAAGATCTTCATTACATCATGATGACTGGCTGTGTATTTTATGGGGATTCTTCTGGGGGCTATTAGTTCATATCTTTCTTTTCCCTTCCTAGCTGTGTTTCATGAGCACTTTTTAACTTATAAGAATAATACTTGAAGTACACATAACATATGGGTAAAATCATATGATAATTTACTAGATTGTTATAGTTGCCAGATTTTCAGTGATAATATGATGTGAAATTTTGATTTTTTTTAAACTAAATATTGCAAAATTGTATTTTTTTCTAGCCCCAAAATAATGTTCAGCAAATTATGATTTTTATTAAAATTACAAAATGTTATTAGTGGTGTTTTCACGCCCTCAGTGTTTAAATTTAGATTTTTACACTAATCAACAGAGTATATCTGTTTTGCAAACTAGAGTCTGTATTTTTTATATATGCATTTGTCTATATCTGCAGTTATGTACTCAAAAAGATTGGGTTTTGTGTGGATCTGCAGTCTATAATGTTAGTGTGTGGGTGAGTCTGAGAGAAAATATAGCCAATATTTATCCCGTGATGCTTTGATGATAATTCTTTGGCTGCTTGAGTAAGTGTTGCCAGGGTAATGTTTTACTCTTTTATTATATTCTTTTCATTGTAGTCAGTGAAGTGAGTGCTGCTGAATTTAACATTTGAAGTTGTGCTGTAGTCTCAGTTTTATACGGGCATGATAATTATTGTTACACTTTAAAATCCTGGTGCTTAGCTTGGTAGAATAGCTGTATGCAGAGAATTGCTGCAAGATCATGGGTATGAGGAAGACCTTTCTTCTCTGGACCACTGCTGGGTCGCTGCTGCAGCATCAGGGACTGGTAGCACCACAGCAAAGGAAAGCTGCCTGGTGGACGTGTCCAGTTGTCTTGATCACTTTCTCCAGGTCTCCTGGCATATATGCAATTTAAGCACCTTTGTCATTATTTTCAAAGGATATTCAACATCCCTTTCTGGTCATTTTCATTAAAAAGCCATTACTCTTCCAATGTATTCTGTTAGGAAGTTCGGTCTGATTAATGCTTCAAGCAGCTGAAGTGACTATTACATATGGAGAAAATAAACTCCTTGAAGAAAAGTTCCCAAACCTTATTTTTCCTTGGAGCGTTTTCGATTTGGGCTTTCTGTTAGTGCGGTCTTGAGTTATAAACAGGGGTGAAAAATAACAGCTGCAAAAGAGTTTTAAAAAGCTTTTGTGAGTAAACACGCTGTTTTAATACATAAAGATACACAATCCTCGATTTGCTGGTCTCTTGTTGCAAAGTTTCATATTTAGTTTAAATCAAAATTGTTTCAGTTCTTTCCTTTACATTTAGAATTTAATCTCATTTTTGAATGTACCCTTCTTAATAAAGCTTTTCCCAAAATCTCTTGTGCAAAGACTAGGTAATCTCCCTCTCCTACCTAGCCGAGGTAGCAGATGTAGAAATCTACATTTGAGCTAGTTAAAGAAGAGAAATAACCAGGTGCAATTAATCCTAAAAAAGATCCTGACATAGGTCAGGTGAATTTTGTTTGTATTTTGATGGTATGGGTTTTTCGGGTTTGGGGGATTTTTTTAACTCTTTGAACCCTGCAGATGAAGACATCATTTCCCTGCCCAGGTCCAAAACAAGAGATTAAACTATATCTGAAGGTTAATGCAAATAGTCTTTTGTTTCAATCACATGGATATAATATACTACTTTTAGATTCTTTCAGGAGATAGTAAAAAAGAGGCTTCTGTTTTTCCTCTTCGTCACTCACAGCTGCTTTTTTATTTTCAGTGGAAGTGCCTCCAGCTCCCCTCTGCTGATATTCTCCACCTTTGTGCACTTTTCCAAAGTGTAGTTTCAATGCCTGCATCTGCCACTGCTCATGGCTTTTTCAAATTACATTAATATGAAGCTGAACTGATTTGTAACATCTGGCTGTTACCCAAAGGGTTATGAACAGATGAGAAGAAGACCAAAGTCTTGTTAATTTGTCTTTGCTGCTGCTTGGCAGCGTCATAAGCAGCCTCAGTTCCTGAAACTGTGTTTAAATCATGAGTGTATCACTGTTGTATATTTGGTATTTGGTTGTCTTTTCATATTGTAAAAGGTTGGGGAAGTCTTTAAAGGAAAAGAAAATACAGGTGCTGAAGTTTATGGATTAAGGTTCTATACTTGCCAGGAAAAGCAAATAAAGCAAAAACAACAAAGTGCATCCAACCAATGTACATGTATCCCAAGCATACTTTGTTCATACACTTACACACGCATGAAACGTTTCCTTCTGCCTTTTTTTCAGAGAAGAAAAATTATCAGAGCCATACTTGCACAGTGCCTAGCAAACACAGTGGCAAGTTATCATAAAAATTAATTTAAATTAATTTAAATTATAATTGCTGTAAGACAGCAGGGATGCATGTGATGGCCCTGACCTATTCAGGACCCGCAGAAGGTTGTACAGTCATCAATGAGACAAGGAGGGAGAGAGGCAGATTGCTTGGAAGCTGGAGCAACAGAGTAGCACTAAATCCATCAGGAATTAGTAGTATCATATGCCTGTCCCACTCATATCTTCAAGAGCAAGCTGTATTTTTTCAGCAATGTCTTCTCTAGAACGATAAACATTTAAAACAAGCAACCAAACTAAGAACAGTTCTATGAAAGCACTTTGCAGACTTCAGATGTCTATGTAACTGCACATGGTCTTCTCTTAGGGGACAGATTATGAGAAAAATCAGTGTGTTGCAGTGTTAGCTGTATTTACTGGGCCTGTGTAATTAAGTTATAGTTATAGTTATAAAAGTGGTACTTAACTTGTATAAAATTAAAAAGTAGAGTATGAAATTCTCTTCATGGGATCTAGGATTTGCAGTGATAATCTCAGCAGACCTATTGTTGTTGGAATTATAACAGACAGAGCTTTAATCAAAAAAACTCATTCCTCTTGCATCATCAGGCAAGAGAGAAAGTGTTTTTGTGTACTTTTTATTTTCCTCTTTAACTTTCTCCAACTCTATAGTTTTAAAAGCATAGGTTTCTCTTATTCTTCTACAGCCAAAGAAAAACAGATGAGAAATAAATTGACTTAATCACTATGTAACCAAATGCCAAAGGGCAAGCCATCATAAATTAAAAGAAGCCCTTTATTTGTTGTGGATACCTTTTCAAAATGTATTTAAATCACAGGAGGGGAGAGGAAAGATGGTGTATGTACTTTAAAATCCTTTTCATGTAGTATTTCCTCATATAATGTTCTATCTTAGTAGAAATTACCAATGATGATATTGAAGATTGAAGCTTGTTGTTTGAGGGGCTGGTAACTGTACATATCAAAGCTATACTAAGACAACTTTCAGTTATACACTCAGTTTATGCCAGGTTATTATATTTTACTCTGCATTCACGTCCTTCATACTTAAAATTTAATGAACCATCCAAAAAGTGCTGAATGTGGCCTTTCCTATATCCTCTATCCCTGAGCTGTGTTGCAGAGTCTAGGATGACGGATGCAGAGTCAAAGCCAGCCTCACTCTTGGTTTATCCCTGTAGTAGCTGAAGCAGTTTTCTCCACTAATTCACTCTAGGTTTTATGCAGGTCTCCTGACACAGCTGCGCTGAAGACCGCAGCGTGGAGGGGTATGGTCATGACTGGCCTCCCTGGCTGTGGGCGATGGACTGTGTTGTTTCTTTTCCATTCTGCACTATGGGACTGAGTTCAGGGAAGACATTATGTTCTTTTTCCTTTATAAGAGGAGTAAAACAGTAGTTTCCTACTTTGCTGTCTGAAGAGAAAACTTCTCATTACCTCATATGCCTCCTCTTGTTTTTCCTCAGAGTCATTGGTCTGCATTTAGTCTGACATATTGGAGATTCATAAACAAACATAGCATAGACAGCACAAGCTTACCTGTGACAAGGAAGACAATGACTTGCAGAGGGGCTTGATGTTTGAGAATTTGTAGTGGTGGGAATTTTTTTATGGTTTTCCCAGCATAAAAACACTTATATAGTCGTGAAGCCAGATAACATGATCCTTAAATCAAATGTTCAAACACTGATTGGCTTCTTCAGGGGAAAAAGACAGGGGATGCTTAGTTGCAAAATTCCTCAAGACTGTATTTCAAGCATTAGCACACAGAATTTAGCTATGAGATTTATTTTTAGCTGTTCTATTACTGGAAAATTCCAAAAAGAAAAGCTTAATTTAGCCTTTATGCTATATTCTCCCTGAAAATATATACATATATACATAATAAATTGTGTAAAAACACTGTAGTGAACCTGAATCCTATCTGTCTGCAGCCTAAATTACCATGATAAGGATATGAAAAATTACCACTGAGGAGGGCAACATGATCACAAGCCTGAATGTCTGCTTCTTTTCTTTATCCCTTACCATCTTACCTTCTTGCATATGTTAGTCAAGAGTTGAGGTATACACTTCTGGGCCTCCCTAATGTGCATGAGGGGTCATACCTGTTGCTCCTTTTTGTTTGCCCACATCCACATGAAGCAGCCATGTCCCAGAGCCCTCCATAGCCCAGGCAGAGCAGAATATCTCTCAGGAGTGCAGGAAGGTCCTGCATTTTACACTCACCCGAAGGCTTCTGCCTCATCCTGCTTCCAGGAGATCAGAGGGCAAATTATTCCTCTGATGGCAAGAAACTTGACATGCTGGCACATGCATTCAGGGAAAGTAAGGAAGTATTTATCGCTCCTAAATAAAACTGTGACTCACTGTCCTATTTTTTTCTCCACATAGAAATCTGAGAATTGGAACAGGAACAGATTTTGAATAGGCTTTACCTGACTTTTGTGGGGCAAGCATAGTTGTATGCTGTTGTTGAAAATTATTTAGGCATGCTTTTGGCTTTGCTGTCTGTTGTAGTCATACAGTGAGAATGAGACTACAGGAAGCAAAACTTTCAAATTAGGGCAAATATGATTCACTGTATTTTGAATGTGTTTTCAGAATTTTTGCTTCATTTTGCCTCTGAGAAAGCTCTGATAGTCCCTGTCATCCACATTCGCTTTTTGAGATTTCTCTCTCCCACAAGGTCCATCAGGTTTTTGAAACCTGTGTAGGTTCCACAGGTGTGCTAAGCTGGATCTGTCAGAGGTCTGATCTGGGACTATGTGCACAGTTTAGCATTATTCTTATCGCAGCTTCCTAAGCTGCGTTTGTCTTCTTGCAAGGCAGTGTGCAGACACGTGTGAACTGTATCTTACTTCCCCAGAGCCTGGGCTTTGGAGGCAAGAAAGGTTAGTATTGTAGGCTGGAGACAGGTCTGGCAGCTGAGTGATTAGCAGAGCAGGATTCCACAGAGTGCAGGAAAGCACTGTAGGTGTAGTCAGTTGGTGCTTTTTTTGTTTTCTTTTTTTTTTCTTTCATTTTATTTTCCTTCCTCCCTTCCTTCCTTCCTTCCTTCTTTCCTTCCTTCCTTCTTCCTTCCTTCCTTCTTTCTTTCCTCCCTTCCTTCCTTCCTTTCCTTACTTCCTTTCTTCCTTCCTCCCTCCCTCACTCCCTTCCTCTCTCCTTCCCTCCCTCTCTCCTTCCTTCCCTGCCCCCCACCCTGTTGTCAATAAAATGACTTGCAACTGGACCTGGAACATAAATATCAGACTCTTCGTGCTTCATTAGACAAAGCAAAAGAGTAGCCAGTATGATTTCCACAGACCTAGTTTGAAAACCAATTAGCATAACATTCCAACATGTTCATACAGTTTCATTTTTCTACATCATATCAAATGAGCGTGTCCTTTGTTTCCTACACTTGCAATAGAGAAAAAATCTTGTTGTTTGAAAAGACTTTATGCAAATGGAATTCTGACAGTTAGGCAAGGAAGTATTTTTCATTTTTGACTAAGAACTATTCAGACAGTTCCTTTCTAGACTCTTTTTACTAACTAAATTTTTAATGATGGGATATATGCCTGAATTATTTCTGTGCCTCGGTGCAAGACAGAGGCATGATCTTGAAATATTTTAATGGCTGTATGAATGAACTCTAACTCTGCTTCTGTGATCATTGTTCTGAATATTTATTTGCTATAATAAATTTCTCCTAAGTTCAATACCTTTAAAGCAATATTTTATAATGTAAATACAAGAGCTTATTTTAACTACGGTGATTTTCTGCATTCACATCTCAAAAGATTTTTTAAATGATTAATCAAAGAATAATTAGACAGTTCAGTCACCATGATACAGGTAAACAAATAAATCTGAATTTTATTATCCCTTTAAAATGCTCACTTAATGATATGCATTAAATAACCTTACCTTGTATCATTATGTAGCAGTATTGTGGGAAGATTACTACATAGACTGCAAGGTCTGTTTTCATAGAATCATTGAATACCAGGCTGGAAGGGACCTTAACGATCACCTGATCCAAGGTTTCATGGCAAAATCATGGTCTAGACAAGATGGCCCAGTACCCTGTCCATCTGAATCTTAAAAGTGTCCAACTTTGGGGAATCTACCACTTCCCTGGGGAGATTATTCCAATGGCTGATTGTTCCCACTGTGAAAATTTTTCCTCTTGTGTCCAATTGGAATCTCCCCAGGAGTAATTTGTACCCATTACCCCTCATCTTTTCCATGTGACTCCCTGTAAAAAAGGAGTCTCCATCTTTGTAGCCACCCTTTAAATACTTCAAATACTATGATTCTATGATACATGATCTATGATAGAATCTATGATTCTACAATTCTATGGTCACTTGCTGGTTTTCACAGACTTAATTTGTCTAGACCAAGCCCCAAGACATTCATATTTTTCCATCACTTGAAACTTTAGGCAAGTGCAGAACTAGACACTAGAACTATTGTCAGGATAAAAATTCTGTCCAGATTGCCTGGCAATAGGCTGGGTAAGGTGGTAAATCTTCATGTCCTTCGTCCTTTGTTCCCTTCTGTTGTAGGAGTGTTCTGTCTTTTTCTATTTATAGGTACCAAATCCGGCATAATGAAAACCCTATGTGGTGTAACAACAAATAACATTTAGTATTGAAAAATAATAGAATCATAGCATAGCTGAGGTTGGAAGTGATCTCTGGGCGTCATCTAGTCCATGCATGGCTAACCTCATAACTAGATTAGGTGTCCCAGGGGTCTGTCCAGTCAAGTTTTGAAATGGTCTTCCATAAACAAGAACATGTTCGTGGGATAATTGTTGCAGATAGGTATGCAGTATGCAGTCTGTGAATTTTAAATAAACCTCTGAGATCATTAAAGTACCCTTTGCCAACATCTGGATATCCCACTTCTCTTTCTCTTTAGAACGGGCAATATGAATGGCATCTGAGAATACGTTTTGTTACTGTGAATTCACATGATGACTTCTCAAAGTTAGTAGAATAGACTCATACTGTCAAAGATATCACATATAGCTGCTGTATCTGTGGTGTAATGTACCATGATATGCCATGATGGCCTTATGGTCTTCAGTTTTAACAGAGGTTATTTGCTTTGTAGCATTACTTCTGGTCCAGCCCATGCTTAAAAAAAAACCCAAAAAACAAACCAATGGGTTCTGCATTAGTGTACATTTGTGTACATGTATGTATCAGTACAATATAGATTAAACTGATTTCAACTGGAGTTGAAGGCACTGGTTGTTGAAGTAATCATATGAGATGTGTGGGATATTACATGGAACCAGCTTCACTTCAGGATAGGCTTAGCCAAAGCCATTTTCCGAGTCTGAGTGCAGAGAATAGACAAGGAATTTCACTGTGACATATAAACTCTTTGAAATATTGCACCTATGTATCGTGGAAGTGTTATATTTGGTTTTCTCTCTTTTTTTTTTTTTTTCTCCAACTACTGAAGTAACAAATAGAATACTTTCTACAGGAATGGCTTAAGAAAGTAGGTAATGAGTCTGTTCCTTTTGGACTTTTTACCTTGATGACTGTTCAGATGGCATGGTAAGCATGACCTCTGTTAGTTCCCCCACAAAGAGATTACACATAAGGGAAGAAACAGTTCTTTTCTGACATTGCCTGGTGTAATGAACTACTGTGAGTAAATAAAATTTTCAATAGACTAAAACACCTACATAACCTTTTTGGACTGTGGTGAGTGATATAAGATTGGTCATCACAAAATTCTTGCCAAGGAACACCAAGTATTGCTCTGAGGGATAATTTTTTTATTTGTGAGAGCAGGATTATCTTTGTTTTTCTAGTAAGTATGTTCCACCTGTCAGATCCTACATTATAGAATTCAAAGAATTGGTGAAGATTCTGCATTTTTTTCTTGAGTTTATCAATAAATTAGATTTATTCAGTGAATATTTTTGAATTTGTCAGCAGCATTGGATACCGCTGATTATAAAACCTGACTTTCTTTTTTATTCCCTGTCCTTATTTTGGACATGGCCTTGAAATTAGTGCTGTACTGCTCACATCACAACTGAGAGCAGAGTTCCTGCTTTACGAGAGCTTTGACTGTGGGCTTGCTAAGACGGTTTGGATTATAACAATGTTGGTATTTAGGAAAGTAAGTCTTGTTTTGTGTGATCTGAACAGCAAGATCACCTGGAAGCCTGAAGTAACTAACTAGTTAAAAAAATGCAGTTGCTACATGGTGTAAGCTCAGGATTATCAATGTTACACTTCATGAATTTCCACCTATTTCTCATAAATTAATTAACTAAATTAGCTAAAACTTTAATTTTAGTGTTTCCACAGAAGCTTGAAATTGTAGTCTCATATACCCTTTGTCACTATTTCCATCTAGTTGTGAAATACAGGCCAGTTTGGTGCATGTGTGGGCCATTATTCATGATTATTGTCTGATGCAGTCTTGGAAACTCCAGGAGGTGTAGCTTGGCTGTGTATGTACCTAGAGGGCTTTTTGTAGGTGATGCATTTTCTTAAAATGTTTTCAGATGTGCCACAGCCTCACACAAGGCTTTTGTATGTGGAAATCCAAAATAGAGAGGAGAAGAAGCCTGCAAACATTTCTGGGTCCACCATTTAGGATACACCTTAGGAATCTGTCTCTGTGCATGTGGTTCACAGCAAATAGTATCTGAAGTGCTTGCTCCCAAGCAAGATGCATGTTCTAGAATTCAATTTTAGAATTTTCTCTCCCTGTTGACCCTGTTTTCTCCTCTGATAAATTTTAATGCTTATGCATTTTCTCAAGGACGAAGACCAAACTGTAGTAGAAAGTTTCATGAATAGGTTATAGTACTAGGGTACAAAGTATTAAACAGATTCTATAATATTAGATGCATTCCTGAATGGAATAAATATTTTATCAACATGCATGAGATGGTAATTGCTGCATTACGTAGACCTCATAACTCATTCATGGATTTCGTATTTCAAATGATTGCCAGTAAAATCTTAATGACAGTACAACGTATTTGCCTTAACATGCTGCGTTTTTAGACAAACAATTTTAGAATCCACAAACTTTATACTTTTTATTTAATATTTTTCTTTAATTTCTCTTCTCTTAACACTTGACATTTTAGATACTCTGAGTCCAGCTGGACAAGAGCTCACCATGGCTAAAAGGAAATAGCCTTAGGGCACTGAAATATCAGGGATCACTCCTTTCCAATTTTGTAAAGTTAACCATAGTAGGCCTGACGAGTCAAAACACTGGACCTTAAACCTATCAGCTGCTAGAATTGAACACTGTTCATTTTATACCGTTCTTCGATAAGCCTTTAACCACAGTTTTACAAGACGAAAGAGGGGGAAAACTTTTTTCAAGATAATTTGAAAAATTATGCTAACGTTACTCGGAGATTATTTTTTGTTAACAGTGATGGACAGCAAAGATTAATTAGTTAACAGAGCTCAGATGCAGCAGTCAAAAGTATACAGTAGATCTACCTTTCCACACGAAAGTGAAAAATTATCAGAAAAAACATATATGAGACATATATAAAATTGAAAATGTGCAAAAATGTGTAAACTATTTACACATTAATCCAGATGCATTTGTTTCAACCCTTTTAGTAGTTGTATTTGTGTAAACATTGAGATTAAATTTAATAAGCATTTATACTATTATTAAATACAGATGTCTGAGACTGAAATAACAAATGGATAAAGTTTATAATGTGTATGTTTTGTTGTGCCGATATGTTGTTTATTTGAAACATTGTCATGCTGACATAAGGTGGGCTGTGTTTTTCTTACAAAATTCTGGAGCAACAGTGGTGTTAAAGTTCCATCTAAACATGATACATGAATTGACCATGAAGTTTCTTTGCATGAAAATGTTCTTTTCAAAAGTAGCTGCTTTGTATGCAGTGAAATCTCCTTTAAAAAAAAAAAAAAGCATTCTAAAAATGTTTTCAAATATTTAAAGTTGTAAATCTAAAGAAGGGAAATCTGACACAAGCAAGTTAAGAACTTGCCAGAATACACAGAGACTTTTGCTTAAAAATAAAGATTTATTCTTTTTGATACCGCTAATAGCGTAATTCTCCTTTCAAACTTTGAAAGTATTTAAAAACTGTTACAGATCACAGTGTGAAGTTCATTGGCAATATGTGGTTTGTAGATGGATGAACATGGATACATGCCTGTGGTTATTAAATATATTGATAATGTGCACATTTTTGTTTACTGCAAAAGTAAGCCGTAATATACAGTCAGGCTTAACTTCCTCGTAAGTTATAACAGTAAAGACATTGTAAAGCCCATCTTAAAATATGTTGCCTTTTCCAAATGTTATATTGTGCTATTAGAAATACTTGAATCCAAAAATACTGTCTTTTTGTCAGTTCTGAATACCAGGTTTACTGAATTGAGGTGGTAAACAGTCACAGAAATGAAGCTTAGGTCAATATTTACTTTGAGAGATGATGAAGCTCAACTATAATTAGCATGAACATTGTATGTATTGTTACATATGCCCTCAACAATGAACAGAAATTGTTCAGAGGTTCAGTCTAGAACTGGATTGTTTCATTTTTTTTTTTTTTTTTCTAATGGCAGTCAGGATAGATTGAACCAGAGTTTTAAAAAGTACTTGAACTTTTTGAAAATTTCTGCTGTTAATTTTCTCTGGAGTAAACACTGAGATCTGAAGAAAAGTCATCTGGTCAGATTGCCTAGTGGTCGGAGTCTTGCTAAAGAAGAATGTTATACGTTGGGCTCTGCAAAATAAATGAAGAAGTCATGAAAAAGGAGAAAGAACAGAATTCAATGCTAAAATATATTCCTCAGATAGCTGAAGGGACTTCCATATTTTTAACTGTTCATAGCTTTTTTCCTATTATTTTTCCACTCTTATGATTGTTTGGTGCAACAGAGAAGTCTGAGACAGCATGAAAAAATTTTCAATGTAATAGGTAAATGCTACCTAATAATTTAATAGGTTTACTACTTTTGATGTCTTTCCATAAGATGTTTTAATTTAGGGGAGAAGATCCTACTTTCCTCAAACCTCACAAACAGGTGAACCTCTTGCTCTAAGTAGAGACTTCAGATTAAAGTTAGCCATGGAGCTATGATTATTTCTCCGTAGTTATGACTCTGACAGTCAGAACTCCAGGAACTAAAAAGAATTCAGAGTTCACTTCTGTGAACACAGTACACAACACCGAAGTGACTTACTATTTGGTTGTTCTCAGTGCCTCATGAGCCAGGAGATGTAACAATACTTTCAATTTTTTTGTGTGAATTTCAGTTGAGCCACATTTTTCTTCTCTTAGATCAGCTTGCTTGAATGATAATGACAGTCATCTTGTTAGCGTGGTGTGATTTAAATATACTGTAGTACTGTACAAAATTCTGTTCCATTCAGCGGAATCTCTGTTGCCCCCTTTTTCAGATGACGGTTGCTGCTGGTACGAGCATTGAGAATAACATTCAAAGGACCATATCCTGCCCTAATGTATGTTCAAAATATCTTGGATTTTTGTGTAATTTAAATGCTAAGCCTCCTTATGTGAATTTGATATTTTGTTGCCCCCAGAAGCTTGTTCTTCTCAAGGTTACTTCACATTATGTATTTCAGGGTCAATGAATATTGTACTACAAGTGAGGTCTCAGCATATCAAAATTACCAAATTACTGTTATTTTTTTTCTATATGATTTGATGATGTGGCTAAATAAAGACAATTATAATATATTCACAGTTCCTTCTCCATTTACCTTGCTTCCCACCCAACTCAATGCTTCTGTCAGATGAAATCGGTAGAACAGCAATAGGTGAAATGAGGAAGGCAATGAGAGGCTATATTTAGTCTACTTAACCTTGTTCTAAATTGGATTTTGATATAAAAATGTGTAATACTAAATTTCAAAGGAAGGCAATTTCATTTTTCTTGCTTAAAAAAAATATATCCTATGACTTAAAAGAGAAGAAGGGAGGAGTTACTATTGCTTATGAAAGGTAGAATATGAAATCTATTTTGTTAGCAAAAGAAACAAATTATTCACTTGTAGTATAATAGGTCATTTATCTTTTTTTTACTAAAACTATTCAGATAATGGAAAGTTATTGGGCCAAAACTGAACTCTTATACATTAATGGGGAAACATCAATGAGAGTTTGGGATGTACCGCTGAGAAAAGACTTTGGTTCTGCATTATATAGAAGCTATTTTTTATCATGTAATGTGTTCAACAAGTTATTTTTCAGCTAAAGATTATCACGGTTATAGGGGAACTGTCAGAATAAGTTCTGGATAAGCATTTCCATCACCTTAAGTTTGTTTAAGATATAGCAAATAATCAAAGTACAAGTACAATACAATTAAAATAACTAATAGCTGAGAGAAAAAAATACTGTGATTTAAAATTGGCAAGAAGTTAGTTCATCCTCTCTATCTAGTAAAAAAATTCAAAATCTTAAAACAATCTTTTTATGGAAAGTTTGTGCTTTTAAGGAAATATAGAGAAATTCTTTACACTGCATTCATAGAAGATACTGTATCTGACTACCTGAATAATTATGGATTTCTGAATACATTCCCTGAATGGACCAATATTACAAATTCTGGGCTGTGATTTGTCCTGTTCATTTCCAGCTTCAGACTTGCTTCTGTGCAGAGGAAAAAAGCTTTCTCAATGCATAACATATGATTAAGCTCCAATCTCGTCTGTATTTTCAACATGACTTTAACTTCTCCAAGGCAATTTTAGTATTTCAGTCTGCAAAAAGTACCATTTTTCATATAAGATAGCAATATGAAAAATAATGACATGACAGAATTGACGAGCGTGGAAAAATGCAGGATTTCAAATATAGTGTTAGAAGTCAGTAACATTACTTCAAAATAGCATGGGTCTTTTAGTTTGTTTTCTTTTTTGAAAAGTGCATTAAGACAGGCTCTAAATGCTTACTTAAAATAATTAAATAAGCCAAAACCTTGGATGTTACCTTTTATTCTTTGGATTACATGCATTACCACTAAAATTAGTAAGCAATTCATTAACTGCCATTGAGCAGGAACATCCTTATTCTTACCCTTAGTGATCACAAGAGCTGTCACTGTAAACTACAGTTCTTAGTTATCTCCCATTTTTAATTTCGTTCCTTTTCTTTGGCCTTTTGTGAGGATTTTTTTTTCTCTAAAAAGGAACATATCAGCCTCCACAAGAAAGGGGATAAAATTTAGAATTCATTAAATGCTTTTCAAACAATTTCCTGATTTTCTTGTCTATAGTTTAATGTTGAATTTACTGTTGTTGTCTCTGCCCTAGAGACAGTGGAGGCTATAGTCAGTCTCATGTGTCGGCTCTCTGAAGGTATCAGTCTTTCTCCATGGACTAAAAGGAGAACCTAAAAGGCCATCTTGGCTTAGATACCTTGCTTATAGGTGATTAAAATTAAAGTAATACAAACCCCATTTTCCCAATTTAAGATTATGTTTAGGACAAGAATTACCTCACCAAACTGTAGCCTCCTAAAAGCCTGGTGTTCAATTAAGCTATGATGCAGCCGCTTTCAGTGAAGAAAATAAGGTATATCATTTGAAGATCCCCTCTTAAGATAGCTTGGATGGATTGCCACTGAGGGGTTAGGCAAATAGCTTACCCTAGACATTAAAGACCATTCTCAAAGCTGAAACTTGGAATAAAATGTAATTCCTGTGTAGATAACAGTGAAAATCTTGCAATACAGTTGAAAGACTAGGCTTTAATATTTCCATCTGTAATCTCTCCATGAACTAAAAAGAATTCTTAAGTGGTCTTTAATAAAAAAGTTAGTTCCCATTCTAGATGTCACTTTTAGTGTAAATTAACTAAAAATAAAAGATTTCATGTTTAAAACTACTGCTTTTTTCTTCCCTGGGGGAAAACAGGGTGTGAAACAAGCTCTTGCCATTATTGTTTACTTGTACCCGAAGTCATTGTCAGGTGATCATGAGGCCTAATTTTAGATTCTCACTTCATAAATGGGTGCGAACACCCAAATTCTTCACTCTGAAGACTCTTAACAAGGAGATAGAATACTGGTTCTGTTTCAGACTTCCAAATAATTCTGAGTGAAGTTATCTTACGCAGATGATTTTTTATACTTGAATTCCTGAAATTTATTTTCAGTGTTATCAGATTTTTTGAATTTATAATTAATAATGGGTGAAAGTCCTGTTAGCTACAAAAGAATCCTGTTCAGAATATAATCCTTACAAACATCTGCATGTCATCCAAATGCACAAAGCCTTCAGCAAGAGCAAAGAGCGGAAATCTGCACTCACCCTTGCACCCAGGATCTTGCAGGGAGGATAGGAAGGGAAGGCAGGTCTGCTTTACAAGTACTTCTCTTGTCACAGGGTCTTTTGGGGTACTGAAAAGAGTCGTCCAACACTTGATGCATACTTGCAAAGTGTTCTATTCGTTCCTAAATCCTCCAGTTTCCTGGTGATTGGAAACTGTTTATGTAGCGATTTGTTACTGAAGAAAACCCAGCTCCTGAGACTTTTTCCCAAGTACACTTTTATATTATGACTTATTGTTCTTATGCTATTTAGGAAAAAATTGCTAAAGGAACAACTTAATGCACTTTGTAATATATGAGAAAGAAAGTTAATTAAATTATTTTATGCCATTGAATTCCAAACCTGCAATTACCTGTGTGAACCCTAGTTTTAATAATTGGCATTAAGGCTGTCAAATATACAGCTGAAACTGTTTGAGTGTGTGATAGCTTTTCAGTTATTGGGCTACATTATTCTGAAATTTTTCTGGTTTCTTATAATTACTGTGAGTTGCACAACTTTGTATTTCTGCCTTTTGTAAAAATGATAGCTGTGGTGGATGCTCTCAGAAGCATAAAATTTTCAGTCAGTCTATGTTGCACTGGTTCAGCATTTTAATTTCATGGTATTAATTATACAATTATAATTAATTATAGAACTCAGTTATTTACTCAAAAAAAAAAAGACACAATAGATTGGATTTGGCTTTTCTGGCTCTTAATCTCAGACCTAAAATATATTTCTTGAAGTACTCCTCTAGGAGCAGCGTTTGTGATGTTAAAACTGTGCAGAAAAGATAGAATAGATTGTTTGTGAGACATATATGCAAAATTATTTAAAAAGGCTTTATTAAGCCTGAGCAACATAATATTATTAATAACAAATGTAAGCAGGTTGTTAAATATAAAGGCTGTATAGTATATCATTTTGCTTAATACAAATACACTGCGAAAATGTCAATAAAACTGAAAATCAAGAAGAAACTGCAATATATTCAAAATTGAGAACTTGGATATTATTATTATTTTCAAGTTACAATTTTCTGGGCAGTTTCCTACAAATGAAAAAAAATCTCATTTGCATGCCATTGCTCTGTGAAGTTTACACCTCCACAGTCTTCATTGTCAGCCTCAATTTACCTTTTTTCCCCACATAAGCCTTTTGTTTTGTGTTTCTCATTATTATAAATTGTTTACACAACAGAAGCTGAGTGAAGAAATTGATATTATATACAAAGGTAATATGCCATTACAGTTTATTCCCTTCTCTTACGTTTTGTTCAGTGGGATAATAAGAGGCACAAACTGCTAGGTTTGCCGTCTTGCATGCAAGATATCCCAAATCTTGACT
>NW_010135105.1:0-5196 GCF_000699245.1 Pterocles gutturalis
TATATATATTACAATTATGTATGAGGAACATCACAAACTTGGAGAGGATCTGGGACACCAGGAGGAGAAGGTGGGAGGGCTGGAAGCAGCGCTGGGGCTCTGACGAGCCAGAGCCAAGCTCCGCTGGGCCGGCTGCGGTGGAGCAGGAGGCGACGGGCTTCTCTGCCAAGAGCACACGACTGAGGCAGCAGGGAGCACCCAGCACTCTCAGCTGATCTGGCACAGACATCCTCTAGCTAGTGCTGGCTGACCCGTGCTGTAACCCCTTTTCTTCCCCATCCAGTCCCTCCACGTCTCCCGTTAAGCCCCAAGTCCCAGCCAGACCCTCACTTCTGCAGACAGGTCAGTTAAACAAAGCAAAATATTTTCCACCTCTTCTGCTACAGGGTATGTCCAGACTGGTATTAGAGGGGAGACACAGGGGTTCTCTGACCGACTAGCTCACGAGAAGCCCAGTGATAACCAAGCTATAAGGCACTGCTACAGAATGCCAGGCACTTCAATGATGAATGTAGTTCTAGTACTTAATTCCACCTTCAGCTTTTAAAGTTGCGCCTGGTCTGTCACACTCATTTGCACACATTCCTTTGGAGCACAAGTGTAGAGGGTAAAATACGGGGCTGTTGAATCTGCCCAACTTCAGAGCCAGCATCCCTGTTTCACCGCGGCGGGACGGGACACAAAATGACGAGCATTTGTAAGCAGACTGTTTGGACCACAGTCGATTTACAATCTCCTGGGAAAGCTTTTATTTCTGTCACCACATAAGAAACTAACACAATCTGACTGTAAAGATTGCATCGTGCTCCGAACATTCCTTGGAGATTAGTTTCCCCCAAGTCTCCCTTCAAGCAGGAAGCTTCTTTTTTTGTTAATAGAGAAGCTGATGGAAGTTGACTAATGCCGTTAGCTATCTTTGATCAGAATTGATTTGGCAGGAATTGAAATAATCTGCTAGAAGAAAACTGAAGTACTACTATGAAAACATACTCCAAGATTGAATTACTTTGGTTTCAGAAGCGGACAAACGTTGCCCTGCATGCATCTGTGTGGTGACAAAAGCACAAAGCACCTTGAGGCATTTAGGAACAAACCCTCATCAGTGACCACCTTCGCTGGAACACAAGGCAGCAGAATTCAGCTCCCACTGCTGCAATATCCCTAAAAGACATCCCAGCAAGCTGCCTGCCATTTTCACCTGCAATCCACCATACCCTGCCAAGGAAACGACAGAAGCAGGCATATTGAGACTGGACTTCTGTTTGAACTGGGGATGGTGAAGCTTCTTGCACACAAATACCAACAATAAATACAAACTAATTGTCTGTTCTCTCACCCAAATCCAGCTGCATCTGTCTTGTCTACACACAAGCTTCTTAAAACATTGTGCGAGCACTTAGTGAGTCAAATCAATTCCAGATCTTTTACCCAGAGCCAGGTTATCTGTTAGGAAGGTACAACGGAGCCTCTACGACCCAGACACATGGAACCTGCCAGCTTTTATTACAAGTTTTAGATGAAACACACCTAAATATAGTCTGAAAGGAACTGTCCCCAGTGGCTCTCACAAACAAGACAAAGCGGTGGGTGCACCTAGGAGGCAACCAGCTGCAAGCAGCCAGCTTCCCCTCACACCGGCTAGCGCTGCCCAAACCTTCTGGGTGAACACATCTCCATTTCTTGCACAGCTCTGTATGCCCACACCAAAACAAACCGCAATTCCTAAACGTGTTAGCTGCAGACACTGTGTGACAGTTACTGACCACAGGCTTGTCTGGAAGCAAGTACAGACAGGAGAACAGTGAAGAGGTCTGTAAGCACTGCTCCAAGTTTACGTGGAGAGAAACCACCTCACAAACCTTACCTGTGCCAAAGATGCTCCGCTTCCTTTTTTTAGCTCTGAGAAGTTCTCGCTCAGTTTTCCTCCCTTGTTACTTGAGTTGCATTTATAGCACATCCACCTCATCAGGCCCTTGGTTACCGTCCCACACTCTTTACTCAGCAGACACAGCGAATGGTACAAGTGGCCGCAGCTGTGAACAGAAGAGGAGAATTTTGCCAGGTGCTTGAAAGCAGGGTAACACAGGCCAACGGCATGGCACTGCGGAGGGGAAATCGCTGGGCAGTGGAAAACAGGGCTGCTCAGCTGCAAACACAGATCCAGCAGTGTATGCACTCCCTTCCTACCTCCACACCCTCCTGTAGCATTTCCAGATTTGCAAAAATAGATACCCCTTTGCTGATACAGCTACAGATCAGAATGCTCGGGTAATAACGATCTTGGTTTTTTTTTACAGCCACCTGGTCACAGACAGGAATATGGGAGATGCCAGAGTGCGCAGTCAGGGCTGCAACAGATCCGCGATGTACAAACACGGGCAAATAAACCCAGGGAGCTGCAAATGCACTATCTGCACTGCTGGGAGAGATGGCAGATAAACTGACAGCTTACTGACCAGCTCTCGTGGAACTCTAAGGCGGTTCTTTTCAGCAAGACAGAGCTGGCTGCACGCAAAGCAGGCTCTGATGGGTTTGATTAGCCAGCCCATTTACAGTGCCAGGGAGCAGGACATACGCTCCCAGGAATACAGGTGATTACTTGGGTAAGTCAAAAACCAGTAGCTTCTTTTTTCCCACCCCCTTTTTTTTTTTTTCTTTAAAACTACTAACATGATCACAGCTGTGAGACTAACTTTACCTGAAAACAATGATTTCGTCAGCAGGTTCTTGCCTTCTCTTGTACTGCTGGAGACAGATGCAGCAGTAATCCTGCTTGGGGGTAAGCCCTCTAGTGACAGAAGCTCTCAGGTTACACAGGGACCAGTGGAGATCATGGTTTAAAAGATTTGTAGTTGTCTCTAAAAGGGTCTGTGTGGAAGACAATACACAGAATAACTAGGTCATTTTGTCATCTCCAGACTGCAGAAAATCCATACTGATCAATTCTTCATAACAAGCAGCTTAGCAGACTACTAAGAGCAAAACTAACCCAACAAAATTGCTTCTCTTTGTATGGTTCCTAGACACCGCCCTCAAAATCCTTCTCCTTTTAGCACACGTTAATGGAGGCAATACCTTTTTGCTCTTAAATAGATTAGTGCTTTATTGATTTTTGTCAAAGAGCATTAAAAGAGACATTGTAGGCTCATTTTGTCATCTTCCATATCAGACCCTCCTTTTTTTTCCCCCCTCTGCCAGGAATATACTGCTTATATCCTTCATTTTAGTAGAAACATGCTGATAAAAATCAAAGCCCAAATAAACTATTGCAATTCAAATATTAAAAAAAAGGCTGAACTTCTCATCTGCTAGTTCTTCCCAGGTGAAATTTTCCTTTCTGAAGAGCCAAAAGAAAAATACTCCTCATTTTTAGCGGTTGGTGCTTCTCTCAGTAACAGCAGCTATCAGGCACAGGCACCCCAGTCTGGGATCTGCCGATGCTCCTCCGCAGCAGCAGCAGCAGCTCACAACAGGCTGCAGAGGTTGCACCAGTGGCTCACATCTGGCCTCATCCAGATGTGACACGCAGCCTGTACCGGATGACTGCCAGGCAATGGCAGAGGACTCGTGCTGCTCAGAGCAGACCTTTCACAAGAAACCAAGCAGAGATGACGGCTCCTTGTGCTCAGCCCTCTAGAGCAAAGCTACCTCCCATTTTATCTGGAAAGTGGATGCTGCTGCATGGAGGCCTGAGCTAGGACGGCACAATGAGGGAGCGTGAGTTTGGAGGAAGACTATACCAGGTAAGAGAAGTTTTAGAAAAAGTGTTGAAGTTTGAAGACTACCTGGGATTTGAGACTTTTTTTTTTTTTTTTTTTTTTTGTAGAGGTGACAAAGGAAGTGCAGCATTACCATTGGGAAGTGGCAAACCAGCCTCATTTAAAAAGCTCTTATCTAAAACCATGTAAAAAGACACAACATATTCGGTTTGTGCCTTTGAATCCCTAACTACTGAATGAGCTGGAAAAAAAGCAGATGTTTATCCTTCCAGTACATTTAACATAGAACTGAAGCACAGAGGTGTTCACCACATACCTGCAGTCCCTGCACTGGCAATCTGTCTGTGAGCAACACAAACTCGCCCCCCTTCCTCCAGTCCCAAACATACGATTCACTTGCACGTCCATTTACTTTGCCCCGCAGAGAGAAATGGCAAATAAGAGAGAGCAGTAGGCTGGATAGCTAAAAGTAATCCCCGCACAGCAGCAGACAGAACAAAAATGCATACAACTTACTTGTTCATAGTTGAAAGTGTCCAGCATTCCCAGAACAAGCCCTTGAATTTCTCCAAGTTTCCCTTTTCCGTAAACTGGATCCTGTATGAAGAAATGAAAAGCTGCAGCTGAATCACAGGATATTACCATTCTAGATTTTTTTTTTCCCTCCAGATTGGCATTGCCTATGGAAGTTATGACGCCAGATTTAAAGCTGCTGTACATCCACAAGGGCAGCAGAATAATCCTACGTACTGATGGGAAAACTGGTGATCAGCAAAACTGAGTAGTGACAACATCAATAGTAAGTACTGGGTGTGGGTCAAAAGACTTCAGATATGACCTTGGGAACTTCATTCAGGACATGCAAGAGCTGACTGGAGAATGCATTGGAGGAACATTGAACAAAACAGCAGAAAACACCCCGCAGCGCCACAGGAGGTATCGACTCTGTCTGTGCAGCTGCTTGACGCCGACTGCTGAGGGTGCCTGCTGGTCGGCAGAGCTCCCGGGCTGCCTGCAGGGCTCCTGCCCGGGTCAGAGGGTGACTGACTCCAAGTCTCTGTGCAGCCCCAGGCTCCTTTACCACCCCCTCGGTGCAGGTTGGAAGCACACAGACCCAGGGCTGTGTGGCTGTCCAGCAGCATGCAGAATCCTGGGTGTCCCGGGCGGGGTGCAGGAATTGCAGGCAATCCCAAAAGACAGAACATCATCCAGGGAAAAGGGGCCTAGGGCTCTTCTGTTGCCACAGGGATGATTTCCACATGCCTTGAGCAGCTTTATTTCCATGCTCCAGCAGCACAAGCGAAGGGTTGTGGTACAAGTCATTGCCCTGGTGCTTCTCAGCCAGCTTCCGCAGGCCCGCTCCAGACAAAACATCCCTTCTCCTCCACACCCCAGCACCCTATGAAGCACTGCTCAGCGCAGGATGGGAACCCTGGTCTAGGACACATCTGGACCGATGGGCTGAGGACAATTGTAT
>NW_010135106.1:0-1405 GCF_000699245.1 Pterocles gutturalis
GCCCCCAGCCAAGGGCAAAGCCATCACAAGACCCTTTTCACATGTAGGTACTTGAAGGCAATTTGCAGCCATCAGTAAGAGGGTGCCAATGAAGAGGTGAGGGTGCTGGGAAGAGGCAGTCAGATCCCCAAGCTGGCAGGAGCAGCTGCTGGAGCTGCAGCGACATTGTAAGACTCTTTCATCACTTTGTCCCCAATCACCTGCCATCACAATCACCTGTCTGCTGCAACCTCTCCCTCAGGTCACCTCTTTTGCCCTGGCCAGATCCTTGTTCTCCTCTTTGTCCTTCTACTATATCCATTTCCAACTACATCCCTACCTTTTTCATACAAATGCTCCCCTTTTGGTGAAGATCTACCTCAGCTTTTCCCTGGATCATTCCTCTAAATTCCCTATGAAGCTTTTGTAGGTCACTCTGCAAATCAGGCACTGTCCTCTTCTCTTTGCTTCTCTTTAACCTTTAGCTGCTCTGAAGCAAAGCCCTTTCTCCAGGTTTCTACTGTACTAGAACTGAGGTGAGCAATGGTCCCATGAAATCCCACTGACTTTCTGGTTTCCCAGCACTTCTGTACTTGATGGTGTTATAATTCTTCTTTTTTAGTATTAGGAAATATTAAAATGCTGCCACTACCACTGCCTGGTCCATGGGGTACACAATTGAAGGCATACACATAAATAATACTAATAAGACTTCATGAGTTGAATGTGGGGGAAAAAAAGCTACTTAGTTTTGTGGAAAACTTAGTTCTGATAAAAGAAGCAACCTCTTATTTTCTTCTTCACTTATATACAGTCATTCTCCTGCCTGTGCACTAAAGAACACGTTTATGGCAATTTCACACACTATTTTTAAATGTTATAAGTAGTTCTCTTAAAACACCAGTTGATGAAATGAAGTGGGGTGGCCTAATGATAAGATAAAGCGAGAAAGACAAGAGCAAGAAGTCACATAGAGAGGTATATAATCACACACATGCTTGTATGATGTGAAATCATTCTAAATATAACTTTATAATGCTTTTAAGAGAGGTATTGACATGGGATGGAGAAAAAGGGAGCACAGAACGAAGTTCACAACTTCTCTGTCAGCAATGCTAGAACAGTGAAGCAGGAGGTAGTATATAGAATCATAGAATGGTTAGGGTTGGAAAGGACCTTAAAGATCATCGAGTTCCAAACCCCTGCCGTGGGCAGGGACACCCTCCACTAGACCAGATTACTCAAAGCCTCATCCAGCCTGGCCTTGAACACCTCCAGGGATGGGGCATCCACAACTTCCCTGGGCAACCTGTTCCACTGCCTCACCACCCTCACAGTAAAAAATTTCTTCCTAATGCCTAGTCTAAATCTAACCTCTTTTAGCTTATACCAGTTACCCTTTGTCCTGTCGCTACACTCCCTGATA
>NW_010135107.1:0-2528 GCF_000699245.1 Pterocles gutturalis
CCCGAGCCAAGGGCTAACCCTCCACACTGTGCTTCTATAAAAAGGATAAATTCACCGTAAGCAGGATTTTTTCTGTTTGACACATTCCCAGTCTTTATGCTGATTACTGCTGTAAATTGTTAACCTCAGAAGCAATGCATATTTATGTGGCAATTGGAAGAAAATTAATGCTTAGAAACATTGCATTAATCATCTCTCTTTGCATTTTGAATGTTGTCTTTTGTTCTGGTCTTTAAAACAAATTCTTCATGGCAGTGTTAAGTAGCATTGTTATAGATCTCAGGGAACCATTTTGCAAGTAATTTAAAGAGTGCTGATGGGTTAATTGTCATGAGAAGGTAGACACTTTGTGAAGGAGGTCATATAGGCAAGGGCTGCTATGACTCCTAGGGAGAGTGTGCTTTCAGGACAGGAGACACAGTCCTTGTTATAAATGTAACCTCATAGTGACTGTTAAACTCTAGGGAAATAAGGAAATATGGTATTTAGAGAACACACAGGATCAGTAAAGGTTAATTTCCAAATGTTTCCCAGAAAGAGCACTGGGACAGAAAAAAATGAGTCCCAGGAGAAGCACAGGGAAATCTTGTCAGTACAACAAGAGGAAGATTCTATCAGTGTATAAGCTCTTATGAATTAATTCTTCTGCAGCAGTGTTCAAAATGAACCAAACCTCAGACAGGGCTTGAGGGCTTTAAAATTTCTGAGACTTTGAAGTATCTTCGAAGGTAAGACTCTAATCTTCCTTCAAGGAATGTAACTTTAAAATCCAAACTACATAAATGTGTGGCTTTGGGTGTGGGCAGGGAGGGGCGAGCTGCTTTTTCCTGTCTAAAATTTCATAGCCATGCCTGTCTGTGGAGTGTGTAGGAATCCTGTTGTCTTCATAAAGCACTACAGTCACACAACATTTTTAGAAATTGCAAGCATGCAAACTAGTATCACACATCCATCCCTGTTCTGTGTATTATGTCCTGTCCCTCTGCAATAAACTTTTTCTTCTATTAAAAGTATTTTAAAATGTAAGATTAAAAGGAGAGGATTATTTTTCCTAGTGTTTTTCTTAAGTAAATATTTCTCTTTCCTGTTTTAGTTACAAGCTTAGACTTAGAATGAAATGCTGTATGTTGGTCCTAACACTCAATCGTTTGTTCTGCTGTAGATCAAAAATAATTAAATTAGTATTAATGAAAATACAGCACTATCAACAAGAAAAATGCAACCTACAAAAGCAGCTACTTATGTTACCCTATTTCTCTGACTTCCCCATGCTCTTGCTCTGTAATGAAAAGCAGGAGGGAGCTGGGAAGAACATCCAACATCCATTATCCCTCCCTGTTCATCTCCAGTGATCAGTCATGTATCATGTTTTCCACCCTTGAAGGCATATGGTGGGTATTAGTGATAATAGCTGCAGCATGTTGATCCTGTCACTACACACCCTTGTCTGGCACACTGGATTGCTGAATGACATTTACCTTGACAAAAAAAAAAAAAAAAAAAAGTTGCATGAGCTTTTTCTTTTTCCACTTTTAGACACATTTAACACTTCCAATAGAGTCTCTGGTTTGTAACTGATTTTCATATTATTCAAGAATGAGATGAATACTGTCCATAAAATAAATGGACAAAGCCGGCCAAGTGTCACCAAAACAACAGTTCAGATTGCTTTTCTCCTAGCAGAATATCTGCAAAGGGACTGTGATTTCATCTGGTCTTTGTAGTTTGGAATATTTTGTAAATCAGTAATTATTATTCAAAGGCATCCCCTGTGCTGTTGAATTAGATTTTGGGTACACTGACTTATAATTCAGTGTAATATTTCTGTGCAGAAGATAAGCACAGAGCAGGACAAAAATTAGGATAAACTGTACCACATGAATTGGGCAGTAGGGCAATAGAATATATGCACATGGGAGAACTTAATGTTTCAGATCAGTACCAGCTTTCCTTCCAAATCAGTCTGTGATCTCTTTCTAGCCTTGACACATATTCTAGACCAGAAAAGATGCACACAGCCAACAGCACTCATAGGATATGACTGATTTCCCTCAATACATTAATTAATGCTTTTATCAGTTAATTTCTAAACTGCCTAAGCTACCGAGTTTTTAACCTTTTCTGTGGGTCATTAGGAAGTTATTTGCACTGGAAAATATTGACATCCTTCGGTTCAGGTTATTTTCTCACTTTTAATATTCTACTCTTTTTTTGCCAAATGAAGCAAATTTGGACAGAACTTTTGGATATACCATAGCTCTCGAATTTCAAACATTCATACTGCTGTGTCATGCTTTTCTTAAAAAAACCCGCAATCCTATCCACTATGTTTTTCTTGCCAAGTTTCAAAAGAGCTTTGAAAACTGAATGTCAGTTTCCTTTAAAAACATTTATTACTTACAGTTTGCATCTACTCATCTCACTATTGAACCTTTGTCAAAGGAAAAAATGGAATAATAGCCCCTAGACTGGGGTTCTAGCCTTGCTCATGTAAATAGGATCATTAGAATCATTAGAATCATTAAGGT
>NW_010135108.1:0-7332 GCF_000699245.1 Pterocles gutturalis
CCTCATTCATCAGTGGGCCTACATTGCGTATTAGAAATGGGCTACTCAGTTTAAACATATTGCTAAGATTAAACTCACTTTGAGAACATTAGCTGAAAGATTTTCAGAAATGAGGCCACGACTGGCTAGCCATATATACCAGGAAAACAAGAAATGTTGAACTGTGTGAAGCTTGGGAACCACACTGAGCTTTGGAATTTGATTTTAAGCTAACTCTTTTCTTGTTGTGAACGCATACATTCATAGTTTTTCTTACTCAACAGGAAAAAATATTCTCAAAAGGAGAAGAAGAGTGTTATATTGTGCAAGGACATTAACAATTCCAGTCAAGAAACATAAATTATGGGTTTGGTTTATAATCCCAAAAGAGACAATCAGGTAGGAGATAAGAAAAAAAAACAAAACAAAACAAAACCAAAAACAAATGGAGGAAAGGTTGTCTTGAAGTCTCTACTTATATCACAATACAAAGTCATGGTGACATCCAATGTAATAAGAAATGACTAAAGGAAATACTTTTTCTTTTTTTTTTAAACAGAATGTGTGTAAATGGTAGAATTTATAACCTTATAAGATATTTTAGACAGTGATATTTTAGACAGAGATTGCAGCAAAATTGAATAGGGGTTGGAAAAATTTTGGTACAACATAAAAACTCAGAAATATAGAAAGATAATATGCTTTTATTTGGAGTGATTTCAAACCATCTAGTTCAGAGCTTAATTAATATTTCAGTCATTAGCCAGTTGAAAGGAGCTGTTAATTGCCTCTCGTCACTAAAAAACACTAATGTCTCAGCCACTCTTAAGCAAGGACATACATTTTAGAGAATGGTTATTACAGACCAGGGTAGTAAATAGGCTTGAAATTTAGAGACACATCAGAGATTTCATTTACAAACATTGACAAACCTCCACGTAGGACTCTTACTATAACTCTAAAAAACAGGATAGATGGGAAATTCATATCCAAGCCTCTCGTACAAGTCAGCTGCACAAAAAAAATTCCCCTACTTGGAAGTTCCATGACAAGACAGAGACAACAGTTATTATACACAGAAATTAAGCAGAGTGCAGTTGTAGACATCTGCAACTGAAATAACTTGTTATGCTTTTTTAAAAGAAAACCTGAGAACCTAATGCATATTTTTAAGATGGGATGAAAACTTATTACTTTCCTTAGTAAAGGTATTGTATCAGATAGTCAAAGATCCTCCACATTTTTCTTTACAGGTAACCAGAGAGATGGCTTTTCCTTTATACAAAGCCATCCTATGCAAATGCCCATCTCATTACCTCTTTCGTACAAGTTATGCTGATACAAATTTCATCAGCAACTTGTCTGGTCCTTTTCAAACAGCCTTTTACCTCTTCAGCTGAGCAACAGGGGAATCAGCAAAGAGAGGAGTACAAGAGCCCTTTCTTGGGAGTCAGCTCTTTCACACATCATTGAGCTACAATCTGAAAAAAAACATGCTACTTGGTAGCGTTGATACAGACAAATGTACCAGTATCATTAAAAAAATTACATAATGCCAGAGAGCACACTGTTCACACCATACATAAACTCTGCTAATTATGAATATAATTACCAATATGTATACTACCATTATCAGCATAGCAGCCTGTTAGTTTTATACTGTGACATTTTATGGGAGTTACTGTACAAAGCATATGCATTTGTGTGCAGAATTTGTCATAACTGAAGGAAGACTTCTTTTGCAGCACAAAGTCCAACACAGCTTAAGTAATTTTTTGTTCAGTACAAGCATAAAATGAAGTTCTTTCAGCATAGCCATCCTGTTGTCTATTAATTGTGTCCATGGCATTCTGGTTAGGAACAAAATAGTTGGTCAGAGACCACAGTAATGCAAAAATGAGTTGCCTGGAGAAGGCCTCTCGTAGGAGAGAGCTAAGATAACAGGCTTCACTGCTTTTATTACTTTAACCACTCTTCCAGCTCTCAGATGAAATTAGCTCCTTAGCAGCACACCAGTATTCTCAAACTATTTCTGAGGCTGATTCTAAAGTTAGTATGTAATGACCTTGACTTTCAAAATCTCCTTGTTGCATTTTCCACTACTACATCCTGGTCTGGAGAAAACAAACCGAGTGTTGTAGTTCAATCTGCGTCCTGGCTTTGAAGTCCTCTTTATATAATTAAGAGCAACTTTTAAAGTGGTCTTCAAATTAAGAATTAGCATCGATGCTATTTATGAAAATCTTTGCAGATATCTCCTTACAGTGCTCACATCGACTGAGCTGGAATGAGCTGCACACTCACTAAGTTTGGGATGATTTCTAGCATTTGCTCACTTTAATGAGACTCTGGAAAAGTTTTATATTTAATTTGGGCAAATGAGTTGGACTGAGTAATTTTCCTCTGCTTAATAATTTTATCCAAACTTAGGGATTTTTACTCATTTTTGAAGGAATGAGACACGAACATCAAAAGAAAACAACCGTGAAACTGTGGTTCACTGCATAACAATACCGTCAGCCCACTGCCTGATTGCAATCAGAAGACTTGATTATACTACACACATTTCTTGTGTCTACTATGCACAGCGAGGCGTTTTACCATGAAGAAAAAATACAATATCCTGTTCACCATGTTCTGCAAAGAAATATCTATGAGTAATGAGCATATATAAGTAATATTTATAAGTGCACATATACTTGTATATGCATATACTCAAACATACAGATATTGAATTACAGTATCTATTCTCACAGTAATTCCCTTTGTATGACAACAAAACCACTGCACTGAATCTTGTTCAGTTATAACAGAATGATGCACACTGTATCTTCCTCTTTTATTAAAGACAGATGGATTTTCTCCTGTTTTGCGTCTACTCCGCAACCACCCTCATAAGAAGTTTTCATAAAAAGACTTTGTACATTCTTCTATTATTTTAAAAAGAAGTTGTGTGTTTACTCTTTCCTGAGCATGAAGCATGTAATTATGACACAAAGTGAATAAGCATAATAGTCTCATAAACTAGAACAGTTATTCTAATAGATTAGCGTTGCCAGAAACGAGGCCCGAGTAAAAGAGGTAGGCAAGGAGAACAAAAATATTTATCTATGTATCTTTCCACTCAAATGTCTCCAGTTTTATGAAGATGTATTGTTTTAATTAGGACAGTTTTCTGAGGTTATATGTAGCTTTGAAAGGGCTGGTGTTATTGGCATTATAGCAATGCTCAAACTGGGAACAATTTGGAATATAGCATATTAAATATTGCAAATGAAACACTTCAGGAAATACAATTGACATGTTAATGTGGTAACATTGTTTAGCAGAGAATATATTTCATAATCGAAGAGACAAGGGTTTAGGGCTTGGCTTGGTGTTGTGGCTTTTTAAACACAGAAATTAAACACAAGAAAAACATGCCTTTCTGCTCACTTCTGCATCAGTAGCCATTTCTATCCTTTAACCTGGAATTGCACACTTTCAGAAAAGAATAAATAATTCACTCACAAAGCAGACTTGCTCAAGTTGGCTCTGACAATTCTGAGCCCAGGATGGAACTGTGGAGAAACTGGAGCAAAGCCCAACTGCATAGAAAGTGCTGCACTGCATATGGGTGGCATACTTTCTTCATCTCCACCAAATGAGGAATCCTCCTGCCCCTCACTGCATTTGGCTATATGCATATCCCCTTCTCTACATGCAAGCAAATTAAATATAAAACAACATAAAGAGTACAATATGTAGGTCATGCTTTTTTAAAGGAAAACTTACAGATCATTGTAGACAAGGCCATAAATCTGTGCTGTGCTGTGATGATATATTCCTCTCAGGATAATTAAAAGCAGGATCACAACAAAAGCTGGAAGCCCCCAACTCAAAAGGAAGTAAAGCAGATAGCGCCGCTCTGTGTGTTCATCATTCATCACCAGCACATACCAGAAGTTAACAGCCTGAAGAATGCAGAATATTCATCAGTAGACTTCGTAGATGATTAGCTATCCAAAAAAACAAATCACTCTGAAAGTCATAATACAGCATATTTCTGTCCCAACACATGTGTACATCTAAACATTTTTCAACATAAATATTTTGTTCTCATTTTCTTCTTTTAAGTAACCAAAAGAGACTGATTACAAAAGAAGTATGCTTATTTTTATAACTGTTAGATTTGGAATTAGACTATCAGAGAAGAAGGGACACCCTGTTTAGTAGAAAACACTATTTGTGCAGTGCAAAAATAGCTTTGTGCTGCAGAAGTATCTTTCTTCTTGGATTTCCATATCTTCACAGAAAAGCCTGACATATAATATTGCTAAAACTGATCTGTATTGAATCTTTTTATAGTATTGTTCAGCTCTATATATCATCTTGTAGGAAATATACTACTCTCCTTCAATGGTTCTGACTGTGGTCCAGTTCTGGGCTCACCAGTACAACAAAGACATTGAGTGAGCCCAGCAAAGAGCTATGAAGATGATCAACAGACTGAAGCATCTCTTCTATGAGGAGAGGCTGAGAGAGTAAGGACTGTCCAGCCTGGAGAAGAGGAGGCTCAGGGGGATTTTATCCATGTGTATGAATACCTGATGGGAGGGAGTGATGAAGAAGGAGCCAGACTCTCTTCAGTGATGCCCAATGGCAGGACAAGAGGCAATGGGCACAAATTAATATAAATGAAATTCCATCTGAACACAAGAAAAAGCTTTCTTACTTGGGGGGGCTGGTCAAACACTAGGCCAAGATGTCCAGGGAGGTTGTGGAGTCTCTGTTCTTAGAGACACTCAAAAACAAATTGAACATGGTATTGGGCACCTGCCCTAGATGTCCCTGCTTGAGCCAGGGTGTTGGACTGGATAGACAGTCTCAGGATGTTCCTGTAACTTCACTGGTTCTGTGATTCAGTGTAATATTTGTATAAGAGTTTGATAAATAACTGAACGCAAATTCATATGCATATCTTCAACAATTTGTGTCTTCTTATGACCAACTCATTATCAAATGGCCTAACTTAAGAATTTAAAACTGTATATGACCCAAAATGAAGAAGCGGAATAGTTGAAATCTCTTGAAAGAACTGTTAGTATGAGTAAGGAAACCCTTCAAGAAAAACAACGTACTTGATAGTTTTGCTTGGATCTTTGCATTTTCTTTAAGCTGTTGATTATAAAAACTCTTTCCTATATGCTGAACATTTTTTCATGCACATCTACACACATGTTGCTACTTCCTAATAAACACCTCAACTATCCATAATAAAAAATGTTTTGCAAAATATGTCTTCATTTCCTCCACTTCAAAGAGATTATACCAGCTACATGTCTGCATGTTATGTAATTATTTCTGGCCTTTTATACGGGATGAATAAGGAACTAATTTTGACTTTTTCTGTCTAGAGCACACCTAATTCAAGCTTGTGCCTCAAGCCTGTCTTGAGAGTCAACGGAGAGAGGACAGACATCTTCAGGCATTCTTTGATCCTTACCTAATCATACTCATCTCACTCCATTGTCTACACAGAGATTTCATATACTAATGTTGATTTACATGCTTAATTTGCAGCTACCTATTGTTAGGATAGGTAAAACCCCTATAGAGTGACAACCCAGTTGCAAAGTGATTATTTGTGTTTGTGAAATTTTGCAGAATGCCCTTGGCCAAGGGTCTGTCTACCAGTTTGTTCAGGCAGACTGTCTTTTCCCAATCAAGTACTTAACTACTTGGTTTGTGGATTCCTTATGTAAGTCTCATCAGTTAATTATTATCACACTTTTTTTTTTCTGTGATTTATATAGCACAAATAGACAATACTTTCTATCATGAATCATAAAGCTCACTGTATAACAACTTGTTTTCCAAAAACAATGTTAGTTTAGTAAGCATCTGTGCCTTAGAGAATAACATTTGATAAATATATCCAGTGCATGCAATTATATGAATTATACATGAATTATTATAGCCTTTTTTATTTTCATTGGTGTTTCACGTTATGTGAAGAAAGGCAAAGTTTGCTTTCCTTAAAAGAACACAGGAAAATCCTACACTATAATTATAATAATAATTAACTAACTGTCCTGTGTATGTTGAAAGAACACAGAAAAACTGTTAATTCCACTGTTGGGCATTCACAGGAAGAAAACATCAAAAACAGATGAAAATGGCATTTGGGAAAAAAAAATTCACAGTTTGTGGAAAGATTTGGTTGTTCTCATATAATGTCCTTTTCTCTCTTAATTTTTACATGGGATTGAAAACCCATTTCAAGATTCTGTTTGTCACCTTTTGTCAATAAACATTCTTCAAATTATATGCCTTTGTAGTCCTGACTAGGTTGTGCGTCACCACAAGCACTTCCAGACAGCAGAATCCTTGAGCTGATTTATGCCATTTTGCTCAGGGATTGTTGGTTCTACTAATTCTGACAATCTGCAGAATGCTGTTCTCAGCCATCCAACTGAGATTGCTTTCTAAGAAATCGTACCTCATGTTCTTGGTCTGTGTTTGTTTAGCCATATTTATCCCTCTCGCCTCATTTATCACAGAAAAACGCTTTGACATCAGCGCTGCTGCAAAGATGCAAGGTGGTTTCCATAGTCCACCATTTCCTGTGCAGTGACATTTCTGTCTTGATAATTATAAGTTCTTGTTCGCACCCCCTTTTTTTGATGTTCCAAAATTTAACCAATTAAATACAAATAGCGGAGATAATTTTAGCAAAATCCTTTCCTGTTGCCATGCTGCAACAATAACCAGTTCTACAGAAGAATAAAACATACAGTCCATTTCCTGGCTGCTCAGGTGGAAGAACAAATATACAAGTTGTGATTGTTCTGATGTAGAATGCAAAACAATTACAAATTCAAACAACACTCTAATAAGACAATGCAAACTTTAGTGAAGCTGTTTTTTTTTATTTTAGAATGAGGCAATTAACTGAAATTATCTTCTCAAAACTGTGGTGCATTTGTTTATTTCTTTAGTTATTCATCCATTTACCATCTAAAGAACCTGAAGGTGCACAAGTCCATGGGACCTGATGAGATACATCTGCAGGTCCTGAGGGAAATAGCAGATGAAGTTGCCAAACCACTATCCATCATATTCAAGAAGTCGTGGCACTCTGGTGAAGTTCCCGCAGACTGGAAAAGGGGAAACATAACCCCCATTTTTAAAAAAGGAAATAAGGAAGACCTGGGAAACTACAGGTGGCTCAGTCTCACCTCTGTGCCTGGCAAGATCATGGAGCAAATCCTCCTTGAATCTATGCTAAGGCACATGGAAAACAAGCAGGTGATTGGTGACAATCAACACAGCTTTACCAAGCGAAAATCATGCCTGACGTATTTGGTGGCC
>NW_010135109.1:0-5388 GCF_000699245.1 Pterocles gutturalis
AGTTCAAGCTGCAGGTCCTTGCACAGCCATGACAGCCGCCTGCCTCCCCTGCTCAACTTCTTTTGCTGGGGTATGGAGAGCCGCTGCGCTCTCAAAAGGGTAGGATGAGGGGTAACAGTTTTAAGCTGAAAGATGGTAGATTTAGATTAGATATTACAAACAACTCTTTTACTGTGAGGGTGGTGAGGCAGTGGCCCAGGTTGCCCAGAGAAGCTGTGGATGCCCCATCCCTGGAGGGGTTCAAGGCCAGGCTGGATGAGGCTTTGAGCAACCTGGGCTAGTGGGAGGTGTCCCTGCTCATGGTAGGGGTGTTGGAACTAGATGATTTTAAGGTCCCTTCCAACCCAAACCATTCTAGGATTCTGTTATATCATTCTATGAAGATAAAAAATAGGATTATTAATAAGATTAAATTGTAATAAAACTGAAACTAAATGCAAAGTAGGACACTTTAAATAGTCAGCCAAGTAAGCAAAACTGCTCTGTCCAGTTAGCAATTTACTGTGCCTTCAGCATTTGTGCCATCCACAAACTCTGTTAAAAGTTTTTTGCTCCCATGTCATGGAGGAAAGGTTGCACTTTGTTTAAACATGAGCCTTTTGGCACCTGGCAAGAAATATAGCTCCCAAAATGATCATCTATTCCTGAGGTCAATTCAGCAATCTCTAGTCTATTTGAAATACATGCCATTCAATGTGAATGGTTCTCTTTTCATTAGCTTTTATCTTTTTATTTACTCTTTATAGCAAACTTCTCCCTCCACAGACATATGCAAAACCCCTTGCTCATTCTAGCAGCTCTGGCACATTTACACTGGTTCATCACTGCAATTCCTGGGTAGAAATGTGATGCTGTGCTCCACCCCGCACAAGCCTGCAGGAGGCACGTAGGCACTTACAAGTGGGAAGCCTGAGGCACTCACCAGCTGGAATTCAAAATGCAAAAAACTAATTTGGTCCCTCAGAAAGACCAAATATGGTGAGATGAAAACCATCAGAAAGCAAATGCTATTTGAGTTGGTGTCCACCACACCTTCACGTCTCATAATTTTCTTCTGTGCAAGAAGATCTCTCTTTCTGAAAGAAGCAAGGCATATTTTCCCCTTCACACTTGAAATACGTTTCTGTTCATCAAGATAATTAGAACCAAGTGCTTTAATAGCATCCCCCATATGTCTCCGACTAGGCTGAGTAAAGTTGCTGTTCCTTGAGTTGCAGTTCCATGCAACACAGGGAACTTAAAAGAAAAAGGAGATTCCTGTACTGTATCCTACAAAGGTGAGCATAGAGATTAGACAAACCAGACTTCAGGAGGAGGCAGGACATGGCTGTGATAAGCATGACAAAGACCATCTTTCAAGGTTGTTATCCTCTTGGCTGATTTTCTTGACAAACACATGCATGCATTTGGCCTTACTGTGATCAATTATTTATTTCTAATTATGATTGCTATTAACCATGATAAATTCATGAGCTATGACTGTAAAGCTGAATTTGTTTTAAATTCTGATCCGATCATTTGTCTCCCACCTGCAGGCATCCCCCTTCACAGGTCATATTGTTAGGTTGTGTAGTAAAAGCTCATCTGCACATCCACAGGGCGACAACAGGAGGGGAAGCCCAAACAGCTCTCTGCCAGGCTGCAACCAGGCCCATCGCAGGAGCCTTCAGCTCAGCAAATGCCCCTCTCAACACACCTAGAGGAACGCAGGGGCACGATGGCAGGTGGAAACCCAAATTATGGACTCACAAGAAGGGGCACCTTTTCTAGGCCCCTCCCAGGGCTGTTCCAGGAGAGCCTCAGCCCCAGGGTCCAGAGGAAATCCCATCAAGATCAGTCAGGGGGAGAGGCTTTCAAAAGCAGTCTTGTAACTGAGGGGGTTGGTTACTGCCTAGGGGTATGGGACCCATTATGGGATGCAGGAGAAGAGCATTTGGGGATTGCACTAGATTTATGTCATGTTTAGGGAAGAACCAATGTCAGGGAAAGGGAGGGGTCTAGGTGGTGTGGGGAGAAACAAATCTGAGAAAACAGATAAAGGGATAAAAGGGGCTGGTAGCATGTAAACAGGTTGCTGATTCGTATGGTTGTCTGGCCATGCCCTGCACTTATTCTGTGCAGTCTTTCCTGTCTTCTTGTTAAATTCCATTTCTAACTATTTTCTGTCAGGAAGAATGCTCTATTCCGGGTGCAGGTGTTTTGTGATGGAGCTCTAAGTGCCAGGAACTGAGGGACTGAAGTGAGTAAAACCAACTGGAGTGAGTGAGGGCGTGTGAGAATGAGTGCATTATCACTAGCTGAAATTAAAGTGAAGTGATCTGGATGCCAGATGTGTGCCTTTGTGTGTCCCTGAGGGTGGGACCACAGGGTGAGCTGGCTACCGGAGGAATCAGGGGAGTCCCAGCCACCCGTCACAGAGCAATGTGTGTGTATCTGTGAGTGAGTGGTCTGTACCAGTAACTGCAGTGCAGCTGTGGCCTCAGGGGCTGCTACGTCCAGGTGCCAGCAACTGGGGAGACTGGGATCCAGGAGCAGCTATTGGGCAGACTGAGTAGTCCTGCTACAGGAGGGATCCATGCTGCACATGGTGGATCTCCATTGTGATCAGCCAGAGATGGGAGCAGGAGGAGGCTATTAGTGCTGCTTGTGTGAGTACTGAGTGTGTCTGTCTGTGCTGATCTGTGTGGTTGGCATATATGTGCATAGATGTATGTATATGTATTGTGTATGCATGTTTATATGTATGCATACTGGGAATACAAGCTCAGCCTGGCTACTGGCTGCACCTGGGGGCAAGTTGCTGCAGCAGCCTCATCTCTTTTGGGCTGCCAGATTCACCTCTGCTAGCACATAAGGGCACTTGAAGGTGTGCATCAGAGCTTTCCAGAAGTTCTGGAGACATCTCCACTCCCAGGCTTCAGTAGGCTCCCAGAGCCAGGCTACCAAGGCTTTCTCTAAATGCCCAGGCCTAGATGGGACGGGCCTGTCGCTCCCTCTGGTGAGGAGTACAGCTGCAACTAGCCCACTCTGAGCAAACACTTCTTCTATCACTCCGCGAAGCCTGGGCATGTCATTGCTACCTTCTAACGAACCTTCGATTACCTTTTGGCCTCAGCATTTGTCAGCAGTTTCTTTTCTTTCTGTTTTGCTTCATAAAGCTGTGGCAGACTGCACTACCACCTACTGGACTGGACATCTTGAGTTCAGTAAATCAAGAGAGGGAGGTTTGGGGTGTGCTTCAGTTCAAGCGAGAGGGGCAAGGCCTTAGTGGGCCAGCTCATGGATTGCCCATTCCTAGCATGGCTGGAGACCTCTTAGATTTCGGGTCCAAGCAAACCTTCTAGAGCTGGAAATATTTCTAGCAAGTGGAAGTGCCAGATAGAGCTCTGAAAAGCCCAATTGTCAGTCCCAGGTGCAGCAGCTATAAGGTTTAGTGGTGGCTTAGAAGCAATTACATTGTATTTGGTCTCCCTTGAACAGAGAAGGGGTAAAGGGGAGAAGAAAGGGGCACTGACAGGAAGTACAAATCCAGAGAGGGCAGGTATGGGAAGGAGTGGAAGGGTTGCCTGTGAGACCAGGCTGAGCTAAGGGATCAATAGAGGTCAGTGGGAGGATGAAACTGGAGTTAAGAGCCCAGCAGGAGCCTGCCCCTGCATGCTGGGATCCAGCTGCCTCTTCCTGTAGAGGCAGCCCCTGCTCCTTCCCCCCATTTGCAACTATTCACACTAGAATGGCAGGGCTGGAGCTTTCCTGCCACAGAACTGATTAAGACAGGGATACTGCAGAGGCAGGAGAGATGCCACCACTCCAGAGCAGAAGGCAGCTGTACAGAAGCCTTCAGTGCAGGTAGCAGTGTCACGCCTCTTTTATCTCCATTTACCCTAGATCTTTCTCCTGTACTTTCAGCTGTTTCTGAGCATAGTGCTGTGGCCCTTCTGTAAGTCTAGATAGATATCCTGGCACACAGTGCAAAACAGGCTGCAGCACTGCTCTGCAAATGCACTGCAAAGACATCTCCCAGCCAAAGAGAGACAGACCAACCTCAGGGAGTCTGGTGCTCCACACATGCGACTCAACAGCCTGAAAGTTTGGCAAATGACACTCAACCTTTGCTCTCAATTCTGCTAGCCCACTGATAGTTTCCATTAAGTGTTTGACTGTGGAAAATACTAATATTATTCTGACAGATGGTGACGTCAAACAATTATTTGTCTCCAAGTCCACACCTGTTCCATAATAGTAGAACTAAAGACCTATAAAATGTATTTGTTATTTATTTTCTTCAGTTGAAATATCCTATCTACCTAGACAAGAGAAGAAAAGGAGTAATACGTGATCTTGCATGCACTATAGTCATAAAAAACTGAATAATTATTGAAAATTCTTGGTCTAAACAGCTTCACAGGTACTAAGAAGGAAAGAAACATATTTGGAGAAAATAACTCTTTAATATCTATTAAATGCTTTTAAATGCTGTAATATCTGCTGAAGAGTTACAACATCCCACACTGTGGTTGAAAAGGAAATCTAAGTAGTGTTGGGCCTGGAGCAATGTTACTTCCTCTTATTGAAAGCTGGATAGAGCTTGGTGGGTCTTTTTCTCTTCTGCTAGAAACAGCAAGAGCAACATTAATCCACAGACAGGAAAGATCAAGTTCTGTTCTGACAGATGTAAGGAAAGAAACATGGAAAATCAGAAAGTGTGGACAGTGAAGTGGGAAAAGAGAAACTGAAAGCAGTACATTATATTTCAGTATTGGTTTTATTGAACCTCTTCTCAACCTCTTTCTCCCTTCAATTAGCATGGTTTTTTTTTTTCTTTTGTAATGGTACATTTCTTCTCCAATATAATTTATTTTCTCTTATTCATCTTCTATTCCAGCTTCTTCTAATCATCATGACTATTCCATTTGTAAAGCTATCATCAATCACCTCTTACAGAACAGTATTTGCTCCTCTCCATATAGAGCTAATAAGCATTTTAAAACATTAGTGGCTCATAAAGCTAATTTTAAACTGGGATTTTTGCAAACACATGCTACTGAATTTCTCATTGAAATGTTCTGAAATAAGATAATGAAAGTTGAAAGATAACTGGGCTTGTAACTTCCTTGACATTGTTTCTGTATGGTGTGTATAGAAAGGATACAGAGGGCTTTCATTTTCATTGCACTTCTTAAAAATTTCTTGATTTATTTACAAAAAGTACTATTTGTTTTGTATTTAATATAAAATACACCCTTGCTCTGGAAGAGTCAGTAGATGACTGAAAAACAAGTAGGAAGCTAATTACACTAAGCAGTGAGACAAAACCAAAGCATTTGAAATACATAAATACCTTAAGCCATGCTGTTTGTGTGACCTCAAGGATCATTAAGTCCAGCCGTC
>NW_010135110.1:0-2220 GCF_000699245.1 Pterocles gutturalis
GGGAGCCTGCGGCTGAGAGGGCTGGTGCCCCCGCGCTGGAGCGGTCTGTGTCTTCAACTCGGAAGTGATCTGAGCAGTTGTAGTTCTGTGAAAATGTTTCTTTCTAGTTTGAGCGCTTTTATGTATTCGTAGTTTTGGTGAAATAGTTTGTAGGGAGAGGTCATGCGATTTCAGTCAAATCGATGTTCATTCACCCCTTTCTGTACCAACAATCCACTGAAAGCACCAGGCATATTTCCTAAAGTCGCAAGGAGCGTGGAAGGATGGGTTTATGAGGCTGTTTGATAACTTTAGTGACTTGCTCAGCTAGACTAATTTACACGTGATTAAAATATTATCACAAATTAGAAATGAAGAGAAATACAAAAAAAGTTGATGCTTTGGAAGTCAGGCTCTGAACCAGAATTTCCTCGGTCATTTTACTCGGCATAAGCCATTTTTATTTGCATATCTGAAAACACAGAAGTTGTTTTTTCTGTTCTTTTTCAAACCCACATAGCACTTACACAAAGATCAAGTGAGAAACTGCTTGCTCATATGATTCATGGTGACGCTTGGCTAGAGGCTTCTTCTACTTTATCTTGTCTAAGGATTTTGACAAGAGACTTGCCTTAGCTACCCATCACTCTCAAAATATGTTGGCCTCATAAATTCATGGTTTGGATATTCAGAGGAAGTCATGTGAGTACTGACTCACAGGAGGGTCATCTAAGGGCCAAGCAAATAAATTGCTAATATTCTCTCATCACAGTGTGAATTGCAGAAAACAAGTGTGTTTAAAAATGAAAAGTACTACATTAGTATTCAGTCCATTTTCTACTCCTTATGTCTCAGGAGATTAGGAATATTTCAGTTAGGCTATTCAAATCAGTCTAGACCCATGCCTGTTTTACTTTAAGGAAACACAAAAAAAGTGGGGAAAGTTGTAAAGAGAAGTTTGAGGGGAAGGAAAAGAGTATCTGTTAGGTAGATTGTATTTTCTCTTTTTTTCACACTTCCATGTTATCTTTGCAAGCATTTTTGTGGTGTTCAAAGTTTGCTATATGACAGTTCAAAATTACAGGTTAATGTACTCACAACTGGATTTATAGGTCATAAAAGAAACAAAGAAGCACAGCATGTTCTTAGTAGATAGTTCTGGGTGCTTGGACAGCTATTGCCTGGACTCTTGCGCATATTCTTTATGAAGCTCCATTTCCTGTTGTGGCTGTTTCAGCTCTTTGGATGGGAGGGAACTCTACCTCTCCTTTGACTGGGGTCCTGCTAGTTTTAAACCCCGTGGAATGTGTTACTCTGTTTCCTTTAGTGCAAGCTGTGGTCCTGTTAATTTCATTTCTGTTCCTCATGAGTTCTTGTGTAAAAGTTACCTGCAGAAGAACATTGTGAACTGCCTTGAGAATCTGGAAGGGTTTCAGATCATGATTTGCTCTCGATTTGCTTGCTGGGATGGTAATTATTCTTCCTTTGCAGAAATCAGGTGACCAGATAAGGTCTTGACTGGTTTGTTCATGTAACGTGAACTGTGTACCTGTTGTGTACATCTGATAAGTACTCGGGGTTTTCATGGGGAGAAGGTTTCTTTACCCCTTGCCTTATTGTTGAATTACACTGTAAGAAGTACTGTTATGGAAGTGTATGGATTCCTTAGCTGGCAACTAGCAGTTCAGACAGCTATGGGTTTTCTCACTTTTTAGTCACAGAAAGCAAGCAGTGAAGCTTTAGCTATGGCAGTTCCAGGAAAAATAAACTGAATTTATGGCCTGCCACCTTCGCTACCCTCCTTCCCCCAACCCTGCTTTCTAGAAGATAAACTGATTTCTCCTACATTCAGTCTGTTTTTCTGTAAGCATGTTGCTTGCCACCTTTTACTACATCCTTCTGAGGGGCAGGATCCTGTTTAAAAGTTCAGTAACTTGTGTAAAGTACTGAAAAACTAAATGGGGACTACTTTATTGACTAAGTGACTAACTTAAGCACAGAATTATCATCACTTTGATATCTGGAAAGAAATGCTGGGTTCGTGCTTGGCAGGAGTTAGTGCTCTTAATTTCCATCTAGACAATGTCAAGTAAGGGATTTAGGTCATGCATGGGTCATCTCAGCCTTTGGGATGGTCTCTATTGTTATATTTCTGCCTCCCAACCCCTTTTTCTCTATTATATAGTGTTTCCCCAAAAGTTTTCAAGTTTTTTTCTGCAGTACTTCATAAAATCATAGAAT
>NW_010135111.1:0-14007 GCF_000699245.1 Pterocles gutturalis
ATAATATTATTTTAATATTTTTCTCATTAGGTTGGCATACTTTCTAAGTATCTAAAATATTTGTGTGTATTTGCCATTGTGTTCCTACATGTAAGAGGTATACAGATTGGTTGTACTTTTTGATGAGGTTAGTCAGCCTTAGCTAGTGTTAACAAGAGAGTAGATTAACTCTACAGCTTTATGAAGAACCACAGAGCCTGATAATATTTCAGATGGTTTTGGGAACTACTTCTGATCCAGTGAATTAATAATTTCTGTATCTTCTTACTACATTTGGTCCAGGAAAAAATGTTTCTGGACTTCAACTACTGAAATTCCTTTTTTCTTCTGCAGGCGAATCAATCAGAAAGATTAAAATGTATTTTGGACTGTACTTGTTTAGAAATTATGAGAGACTCAGAATTTCTTCAGATTTTGACATTTTGATAAGTGTGCAAATGAGCTATGAAAAGTCAGTGTCATTTCGTCCTTGTTAATTGCTAAATAACTACTCTAAACTAGATCACATGTACTTACGGATTCAGATTTTGCCACTTGTGGTTTGCAGGCGTATTTTGTGAATGTATGTTCTTGGTCAAAAGCCATCTAGGATGAATAAGAAAGAGGATAAATAACTTTTAGGTTATCTACATTTGACGTTATATTTGTTACAGGTAATTAGCTATGGACAAACAATCAAAGAACAAAATACATGTAACTAGCAAGTTATTTATAGCTGTAGACATTCAGCTACTTGGCATTAACTACGTATGTGATGAACAATTTAGAGATAAGGAAGAACTGTTGGCTTCCTACTAACCCTGTGTAGCTTCTCACATGGAACAGACTTGCCAAAAGAGCAGCATAGCTTTGGATAAAGAAAATCCAGGCACTTTGGAAAGCCAGTGGAGAGACGTGTCTGTACCACATCCAGCATGGGAGCAACTGTAACTGCACGGACTTAGAACCAGCTGAAAAAAATGCAGTTTTGACAACCTTTTAATAAATCTACCAATGTAACTTGACAAAAGGTACTCCTACAATGGCAGTGATGTTCCTAACTCTCTAGTTAACTCCTGTTGCCCCTTCTACACAGCTGGATCTTCTGCTGTCTAATGACAGTATGCTTTTACCTTGCAGAATGTTGTGGCTGAGGCCACTTACTGGGATCTGTTGCTATGAGAAAGGATGATATTATTGGGAGGAAAAGCAGGTGCACTGCATAAATTAACAACCACTAGCGTCTAACAAAACCAAAGACACTGAAAAAAAAATAAATCTTTTGGCTTCCCTTTATGATCTTGTTTTCTGAAAGAGACTAGGCTTATGTGATCCTAGACCTAAGAAGGGAAATTAAAATAAGCTTTGGGGAAAAAAAAAAAAACAACCTCTGGAGGTTAATAGCTGTAGATGGAAGACACTGGATAAAAGAAACATGGAAATCTGAGGGAGATCCTGAAATCAGGTGGTATGTATAATGGAAATTGTTGTGCCATCTATTTTTGGGTTTACAAGCACCCACTCAAAATTAAGAGGCCAAATCCACAGCCTTTCTTGTCCCTTCTTTCTTTCACACTATTTCATTTCTCCTTAAAGCATTAACTCTTTTTTCTTTCTTGTGTTTCAATGTCATAACTGTGCCTCCCTTTTCTATTCCATTCTTCCTCCTTTTTCCTTGCACACTGATAAAGTTTTCTGCTGCCCATGATTCCTACTGGCTCTTTTCCCCTACACAATATTTTGCAAGCCCATTCATTTTCTTTCCTCCAGTGCTTAATCCTTCCACAAAAGACTTAATTATCTAAATGGAGTATTTCAAATGGTCCTCCCACAAGTCAAGAGAGTACAATGCAAGAGTTGGTCCCATTATGTTTATTTTACACACAGAGGGGAGAAAAGGAACCTGCATGATAGCAAAAAAAATATAAAAAGGAAAAAAAATAAAACCAGCACTTGCAGTGATTTCAGCCCCAGTGGAAAACACACATTTATTGGGAAGAATTCTCAGCAGTAATGCTGGATATCTAACATTTTCTAGTTCAATTACAACATTGGATCCTAGATATTGGTAAGAGGCTTGTTTCTCAGAACTTTGATACTGAATCAATACTGTGCTAACTTGTGATGCATTAAAACAGTGCAGGGGGTGTCCAAATGTTATTAATAGTTTCATAGCCTTCCCATGTATTCTTCCAGACATGCTTAGTTATTGTCTAAATTACTGTTTTATTGAAATAAAAACAAGCATGTTATGGGCTTACATGAAGTTGCACTTTGAAAGACAGCCTTGTGAATATTAGGGAGTCTGGCAGAGAACTCCACATCCACAGGAGTCCAAAGGCTTCACTTTACCTGTGGTCTGCTTTGAACAACAGGAATGATGGTGACCCAAAAACCACAACCATATTTAGGGCCTGCTGCAGGTTCAGTGACATTTAAGAACTGCGTACTTGGTCAAGTCCCCAGATATGACAGGCAAACTATTTCAGTGATGGGATTCATCTTCTCTAACTTCAGAGACCTGCAATGGAGGTGTCTACATCCCATCTATTAATGCAGGTTCCCCTTCTAGTCAGTAGATAAAAATAATTCATCTGCTGTGTCCTAAATGAGGTAAAACAGTATGAAGAAGTACCTGCTTTTCACCACAGACCTGCAAAGCAAGCAAAGCAGATGGAGACATGGGCACTTCTGATTCCTGCATTTGGCCAAACAACTAGCAGCCATGGTGTATAAACTGAGTAATATGGATGGTCTCTTCAGCCTTGTGTCCTGGAGCTATTCTACTCCCCTTGGTCCTCCTAGAAGCCCTATATGATGACATTAATATTTTCTATTTTCTTCCATCAGTGTCTTAACTGCTGCTTCACTGGACTGAATTTCCATGCTTCTTTCACAGATAGGCACCTAATATATCCAATTCATTTCCCTCCTCATGTCTTCTAACTGATGATTCCCAATTTCATAGAAAGACATTCTGGTTATTAGTCTCTAAATGGTTAGGTGATTTAGAAAATCTAATCTCACATCTTTCCCTTTAAAAACTTGACCTTTTTTCCCCTGTCTGTTCATATAGTTGTAGACTCCATTAGGAGCCTGCAACAGTATAAATTAGAGTTTACTGTGATGACGGAGAACTTTTTGGTTTATTTTTATGAAGTGGATTATTCTCAGCTAGGACCTAAATGTTGACCTCATTGATTTATTTTTTCCCCACATAGGCCACCAATGCAGCACTCGAATGTCTCATATTGGACTGGACAAAATCAAAGCTGTTGAACTTGCCTATATCCACTTTTGTGTGCAGTTCCTATTAGGTTGAGACTATTCAATGCAGATGACAAAGTTTCTTTCAATGTTGGTGGAACAAAAGGAGGAAAATATCAGAATGTTTGGCCAATGATACGATTAGAGGAAGGAATTCTATAACAAAAATACTGATCCAAGCAGAAATCATTGATTTTTAAGGAAGGAAGAGCTATATAATCTTCATATGGTTGAAAGAAAGCGAAACCAATTAGCCATTTTGCTTCTCTCCAAAGAATTAATAGTTGACTACCATTTCTTTCTTTAGGGCTATTGCTGATGGAATTGCATATTTAAAATCTTACCTATTAGTTTCTGCAAAAACCACATTCCATTATGAAATAAATTAATCATTCATCTATGATAGTCATGAAAATCAGTCAGGTTTTTCTTCTCCTTCTTTCTTCCTTTCTTAATCCTTGGATTTTACCTATAGCCTGCATGCAAGTAATGCACATTAGTCAATTAATAGGCTGTTAAATGACAACAGTTCCAGGCAATTTAATTACTGTTGGTAAAATAAGAAATGAATTATTGCATGTCAGTAACTAATTTCAGCTCTTTTCCTTGGAACAAATCAACTTTGAATGTGATGCCTTATTAAAAAAAAATTAAAAAAAAAAAAAAAGATTGCTTCCTTGCAAATGCAAGTTGCTGAGTCATTTATTGGAAAAAATGTAAATACCTGTTCAATGCCTGCTTCCCTTTTCTCATAGTGCCAGGCAAAGTTTATTTTAAAAGTATGTTACTCTTTCTGCAAATAAATATATTAAAAAATAAGAGTATGAACATAACTAAAGAAAAAGAATATGCAACCCAGAATACTCTTCCCTCTACTTGTCATCCTGTATGCTTATATAATAAATATATTAAAATGAATTAACTTTAACCATTAATTACAATATGTAATTCTGTAGTATAATAGACTTATTTGCTGTAGCCGATGATATTACAAGGTGGTTTGCACAGGAGACAGCAATGGCATTTTCTTAATTGTGCATTAGCTTTCTTTTTTGAAGTATCAAGAAATCATTTAGTATGGATAATAATGGCTAGCAGAACAATTTATAATCCTAGATTTTATGAACTCCATATAATATAAGGACATGATCAGTACACATTATTATGTGCTGGTCTCAAAAGACATCAGCATCATGTACAACCTGCGCTGGCAGCCCCTATTTAGGAAAATCTCATACTAATTTCAGTATTTAAAACCAGAAGGAAGTCAGCAGCACCCCAGTGGCTCCACCTCCCTGGTACATGTTCCATCACATTTCTGGAGTGAATTGGTTCCACCACAACTATATGACTAGAGGACACCTTCCTCAGAAAGTCCGTCTCACTTCTCTGTGACACTTTTTACAGGGAAATAAATAATTGTTAATTCAAAGAGCTCCGAGAAGATTTCATTTTTCTGTCCTCACATATGTGTGGACTGTTGAACAAATTACTGATAGGCTCTTAAATGAGTTCCTAGAAGGAAGGGAAGAAAAAAGCAGTGGAAATGTTTTTTTCATCTACAAACCATTTTATATCTTCTCACTGCTGGGACTTGGTGTTTGACTAAGGGATTGTCACCACATATAAGGATAACACAGACGGGTCTCATACAAGAATTAGTCAATGCAAAGATTGCCACAAATAAAAATAAAAAATATAAATGTGGCACCACCAGTCATCTCTACTTTGTCAAAATGTTCCCAAAAATAGATTTTATGAAACAGAAGACACACCGGTTTCTTGAAAGTTTGAGAAGAGTTACATGATAATCAAACTGCAGCAGTTCTTAAAGACTCCAGTCAGGTGAATGAGTAAAAAAAAAACCATCTCTATATCAAAGTTTAAAAATTGAGCTAGTCTAAAAATCTCAAACAAAATATTTCAAGTTTTCACTTGAAAAATCACCTGTGCAAGAGAGTTGCTTAAACTCAATTATAAATTCAAAGCTGTGAAAAAACAATAAGGCAAACAAAAAAAAAGCCCCTACTCCCATATAATCCAGGAAAAGTTAAACTTTCATATTAACAATTTTTTAAAAATGATTTTCAGTTATCATAGACCTCAGTTGTGTCCAGAATCCTTACTGCATTCACCTCTATGGGCTAAAACACGGTATATATTAGGGCATCCAAACCACCATTTTTGTCTGGCCTCAATAGCTTTAAAATATTAGAAAAGGGGTTAGCTAAGAACCCCCACTCTCATCCTCCTCATCAAGCACTAGTTCCTCTCTGTATAATACTATATATTAATACTTTAAGTATGAAATTGAATTTGACTCCCAAATGGAGCAACCCAGATCTGAGAATTAACACGGATCACAATATGAATGACTGGTTGGTTAAGAGCATCAGACATTTCCCAGCTGGTCCAGGACGAGGTCCTTGCCTCTTCAATGTGTCCTTTACTGGAAAGACAGTTCTTGCAGCTGAAACCTTTGCAAATATGCCACCTTTGCCACTAGCCTCTGAACTGATGGAAGTCCCAGAGTTACTGGAAGCTTCAGACGTACCAGCTACACCAGGATAGAAGAGAAAACACTGGAGGCCATTTTGAGAAGGTCAGACTTTTAATCCTCCTTTTCACTGCCCATCTCCCAGACTCTAGGCTCTTTTTTTCCCTATCACACGCCTTCCTTCATATTTCATTACTGTAGCAACCACCTATTGTAGACTATCTATGAGGCATTGCCCTGTCCTGAAACTGAAAGACTATGAAAACCGCTGTGTTTTATGGCAAATCATGTCATATTGAAACTCAGAAAACATCTTATCTGCTTTTGTACTTATTTTACTGTACTCTTTGGTACCATCCTGTCCTTTACTATTTTATTGCCACTCTTTAAAATTAAAATGAATACAAAATCAAGTGCACAGAAATAATTAAATGCATGGTTACCACTAATTACTGTTCATATTTGATGGATATCAGTAGTAGCCTTATTGCAGATTAAAGTCTAAGCAAGCTCTCTGAAAATACTTACTAAAATTGTGAGGTGAGAGAATCACCATATTCACCTTATTGATCTAAAGACTCCCCAAAAAAGTGATTTCCTAGAATAACCTCAACAATCATGACAGTGCCAACAGCTTAATAATTAGGAACATATCTGTGTACAGAATGACTTCACTAGTAAAACAGTCCATGTTTCCTCTCTGTAGTTTCTTGATAGTTCATTCTTTGATGTAACAACCCACTGGTTGTGCTCTAGATATAAAGACAGACAAGAAATACTTCCTCTGAACAAGAGTTGCTGTATTTCTGTTCATGATTTTGTGGACATAAATAATTCTGGTTTAGATGCACAGTGTAGCAAAATAAATTTGATACTGAGACTGATTCATCAGTCTTAGTGAGAAGTGCATAACTGACAAGTCAGCTCTGGAAACATCAGCTCTGTTGTGCAAGCACAGTGACTGTGTGATGCCTGCAGTTAGCCCAGAGCTTTCTAAGACTTATTGCACAAGGCTGTTCTGCAGAGTTCATGCACAGTAGATATAACTAACCTGCTATGGAGATGTCCAAGATATTCCCATAAACAATAGCACAGACAGAATCATCCTGCCTGTTAGAGCAGACTGCGTGAAAATCCATCAGACCTACGAAGTCCTGAAAGTCTGCTGAGACCATCAGCTTCAACCAGACCAATCTGGCTTCTCCAGCCTAGGCTTAGATTAATCTCAACTCCAGGCAACAGGAATCTGTGGTTTATTGTTTAACTCCCATCAACTATTCAAATGCATTTGCACATAACAGGACCCTCCACCATCATAATACAGAAGTGTTGGAGTGTCATCATGGTCACTACCCAGATGAAGGTACTGGTTTTGCTATTTGCCAGTGATATGGATCACTGTTGCCTATCGACAGAAAAAGCAAAAAGAACATTTTAATGTTTATGGCAAAGAATAATGGAATTCACAAACTTGCTCCAATACAGCAAACTCTTGAAAGTGCACATAATTGCTTTGGAAGCAGAAGAAAAGAAATCCATTTCTCCTCCACCCTATCTACATTTATGTCGTGTCTAATACAAATACTCCGGACATAAACATTCCTCATTAATCCCCAACAATTCCAAGAGCTGGAGCCCCATTTATAAGCATATACTTTGCCAGAGATAACCTTACTGCATTTATTTCCTCCCACAGCAGCACAGACGTACACCAGGAAGGAAATTATGATACCTTCCTTGTTATGCTCTGGACAGTTTCCCCCCTTTAGCACTTCCACAAAGAAGCAAGAGCTTCTTTAACGAGGTTTTCACAATGAGCTGGATGATACCAGAAAGAAGAGTTCAGCCACCCTGGAGTATAGTTACATTCCTGTTTCTTAGGAATACACTTGCAGTTGCATAGCACATTGTCTTGGATTGGTAAGTCTCCATATATTTACACAGCAAATACTAACAGAAAAAATAACAAAGGAGAGCAGAGGTAATAACAGGGAAACTATGGTCAGACATACAGTTCATACTATAATGCATCGTCTACCTATTAAAAACTACTTAATAATAAATAAGAACATCCAAAGGCATCCATAAGGCTCAGCAGACATCTAGAAAACAGAAGCAAGAAAACTTGCATGAACTATCCCAAAAGGATATTTCAGAGACCCTCTTCTCATAGGTACTGTCTACTGCCTTTTTTCTTCTCCCGCAAAATGTCTCATAACAGAAAGGACAGGAACAAATACCTCCTCAGGGCGCGGACTGCCCATTATGTCCTATTTCAGGTAATAGGATGCAGGATTTCACAGGGGCATTAGCAAGCACAACTACCATCCTAGAAGGGACTTTGCACCCAAAAAGCAGGCCATGGAAATTTCAGAAGTACCTGATTATCACTGTTCTTTGAAAATCCAGCTAAGCACTCTCAAGCATACCTAGATGCCCCCCTTCTGATGTCTGTCCCTTCATCCTTTCTCTAGTTAGAGATAGTCATAAGGAATTATTACATCAGAATGCTTTCAATATCATACTATTAAAAAAAGTCTATCAGGCATTTTATAGTGCAAATAGGTCTTTTCAGGACTCGCAGAGTGAATGAATCCAGGAGTTATTGTTCCTTCATCCTTTGACCTCTCATCTTCCAAAGCCTCTGGCACATCTACCATTCTCCTTATGTATAAGCTATTAAAGTAGCAGACTTCAGAACTGTGTTCCAAGGAAACTCATATTCAGTCCCCTACTTGTAACAGAGATTTACAATTTAGTTATCTATTGTGAATAATTAGTCTCCTAGAAATTGCTTTGGTAACATTTAACGTGACACGGGTTCTCTGCTCTGCTCTCATTCCATATTTCAAAATTTTATATTGTAGCTCCCTTTTGACAAACCTTATTAACCAAACCTTCCAGGCCTTACTGAAAATGTCAGGCTATAGAAAACAGATAAGAATTGTCATTCTGCAGTGCCAGCAGAGGCCTGCTGACTTGAATCTGGCAACACTGTACTAAAGCTATAACTCACAGGGCAAGAGAAGCAACAGCATCAATTGCCAGGGCAATGGAAAAGTGAACATTGCAAGATGTTTTACAGTTTGCTGTGTTCTGTAGTTAGCTGCTATCTTCGTTTTGTCTTAAAATCTACTGCAATTACAATCTTCAAACAAGACAAAGATGAATTGACTGAGGCCAAAGAAGCATCTGGGCTGCAATGCAGTGACCAGTGCAGGGCCCAGCATTTCAAAACACGTTTGATTGCAGAATCACCTGCAAAAACAGCAGTTTTAAGAAGCGTGTCTAACTTCCAGTGGCCTTACATTTGAAAGTGCTTTTAATTTTATCAATAACCAAGTTGAAGCAGGGAATGTGGGTGCATTTAGTGTATATCACCTCAGTTCAATATTTTAAGGACTCAACACCTAAGGGTTACAAGATTTTTTTTATGCAATCTGAAAAACTGTGGTCCTATTAGGAAAGAAAAAACGCACTTTCTACCTGCAGAGGAAGAATCAGAATTTAGTATTTATGTCATTTGCAGCAGCTGCTTCACATCGTTCTGCTCACAAGACTAGGTCTTGGAAACAGAGCTCCTGGGACGCATTATTGCCTATGAGGATGTCCCACACCAGGATCCTGAACAGCAGCAGCCTCTTGTTTTGACTTCCTAAGTTTAGGCACTTCAAAAAGGCTGATGGCTAGAGCATTAACTCATCACAGCAGTATTCAAAACATCTTGCAGGGAGAGCCTGTTGTGTCTGAGCACACACTATGGCAGGCAGCCAACATAGAGCCCTCATGGCGTATTCAAAACCATAGATGTTGATTTAAGTCTCTTAACTCTCGCTCCCATTCATTTCACTTCTCTAATATGCTTTGGTAAATCCTAGGTATCCAGCTGCGTCCTCAGGCACCCAAAATAGACCTTAGGAACAAATGTCAAATGGTGCAGATCGCCACCATCACCAGCCAAGCTGGCTTCCGAGAGAGAGGTCATAAGAGAGAAGCTACTTCTGAGGGGAACCTGCAGTCACTTACAACTTTGCCTTCCTCTCAGCAGCATGAAGAGCAAGTCTGGAGCAGCAGGTCTTTCACTTCAACTTTGTACCCCAGCTCTGACTCCTGTGGAAGATGCTGCCCATCCTTGGAGTAGCAGGCGACTGTTGTTACCACTGCTGAAATGGCTCCTTGCACTTCAGCTCCCATCACCTCCTTATTTCTACCTGAAGAAGCCCTCTAAACAAACTGCCATTGAACAGGACTCATAATTTTAGGCCATGTAATTTTCAGGACTCTAAGAGCCTGGACTTAGGTCTTAGTCACCTTTACTTGCCCTGAGGAGCAATCACAGTGAGTCTAGGGAAACAGACCTAAAATAAGTAACAAGGCTTCTCCTCCTACGAAGAGCTCCTTGCTAATAGCTGGGTACATTAAGTCCTTCTAATGAAGTTGGAATCCCCAAATTTAAATGTTACTATGAATGAGTCATCTGTTTTTAAATGTGATTGAAAAGCCAGAAAACACAACAATAGCCACAAAAGTTGTTGCTTGCACCACTACCGTTCTATCACCTTGTGACCTGATGAGCTAGGCCAGGTGATCAAAGTCCAAAAGTCCTCATCTCTCCTAAAAGGTCACGTCAACAGCGGCAGTCGCCAATGAGGCCTGCCACCTATTGCTTGTGTGATGGTAAATGATTATAGGCAGACAACTCTGCTGTTTCGTTTTAATCAGGTACTTAATCAGCTTGCTTGGAATGAACTGCTTTGGCTCAACAGACTGAGTGACAAAACACGTCAAAGTGGAGGGTGTAATAAAAATGTACTGATAAATCATGGAAAAGTGATAGCATCATTCTTTTTATTTACCCTTTTGTTTCTATCAGAGCAAGTTAACCTCAGCTCCTTTCATTCATCTTTTGTTGTTATTGCTGGGAAATTTCGTATTTAGCTCAAGATGTTTCGCATGATGAATTATTAAAAATCTTTAACTGTTGGACAACCTTCTAGAGGTATAAGATTTTTTTTAAAAAAAATTATCCCTCGTTTTGCTGTGAGGGGAGACAGCTAATGAAAAATGGTCCAGAATTATTGTGAAACAATTGTCTGCAGTGTAATCAAGTCTGCTTCTGCCCTCCAACTACTCCAAGATATAATGATACATGTATCATTAAGCAGCTGCTATGGATGCCTGAGGAAACTGGTAGAAATTTGTACCTATTGTTTTTCTTTCTCCACTTCAATCTGCTCTATTACACTCATTCCGTCCACTTCCCACCGTACTTTTCAAATGCTTGTAGACAGAGTTTTATGTATACTTTCACCTGGATTCTGCCACAGGCTACACTGGTGTAACCCTCCACCTGAAGGCACATCTGTTGTCCCTTGGAAAGGATTTTGATGTTCATGGACTAAGTGGCTGATTAATTATGGAATCTTCCAAGTAAGCTCTTTTAGGGTTGTGATTTTTAACGCAGCAAATAGAGGGCAAGGGAGAGTGTGTCACTAGTGTTTAATTAGAAAAGCTTTGAAATTAAACAATTGCTTGTTTAATGGTTGCTAAGTGCTGTGTAATACTAAAGGCTATAATTAGGTGTGTGGGATTCTCTTCCCCTGTCCCCAGCCCCATGCACACGGTCTCTGATTATCAAGTTATCCTATACAAGGCACAAGGCATGCTCTTTGCAATAGGCTCTTAGTAGGAGCCAAAAACACTCTTAGGGGTGACGTTTTCCCACTGGCCTATTCAGTACAGAGCACGTTTTGAGGACTTTAAATAATAACAAAATTTAACAGCAAGCCAAAATTTTATCGGAGAAAAAGTCATATTGGCCTATGTCTATTTTTATTCCTCTTCAAGCAAGAGGCCATAACACAAGACACACGAAGAAGCAAAATACTAGGAGTACTTACTAAAAGAGGGTAGATGCAAAAGAAGAATTTTCCGGAGCTCTCTAACAAAATAATTCAAATCTGGTTTATAATTTTATTTTATTTTTTTGAAATTAATGATCTCAGTCTCCAGGGTGCCTGCCAACAGAAATTTACTCCTGGCACGTGTTGCAGAATGATATCCTCCATTTCAGTCGTCAACAAAGACACTAATGTGATTATGCCAGGATATAGGTATTCGACAAGATGGACAATGATGAGTGGGTGTCATGGAAAATACTACTGAGGGACCTCTCTAATTTGTAGAGGAGGTTTATTTGCACATGGCAGAAATCCATAACAGCCTGATCTTCCTAAGAGAAAACCAAAAAAGCTAAGCAGCTCTCAAATAAATTTCTGTGTGCTGGCAAAGAGGAGGTAAGAGAGTAAAGCTGCATGAAATTTCCCTGCTGAAACCTGAAATAATGCTAGATCAAATCCAAACCAACCTACAAGAGTCAGAAAAGCTCCGGAATAATTTCAGCCAAGGAGATTTCTCCTATATTTTTGACTGTGTTTAAAGGCAAATAGGACAACATGCCTGCTATCCCCATGCCAGTGGCCAGACACCTGATCAAGAGGTTCATTGACTGCAGGGTTTCCCAAGCAATCAGCTTTATTGTAAATCTACTACTATTAATTCAGTGATGGAAAGCTTTCAAAAAATTTCAGCTCAAAGGATCTCTTTTTATTTGTGCAAAACAAATATAAATCTAGATCTTTCCATGTCTAAAAGGACTAAGATTCAGTAAACAAGACAAGCATCCAGAAAATATGGTCAGGTCTGTGGCAGCAAAAAACCTTGCATTAGCCACACCACAACAGAAGCCAGATCTATTCCTATAGAAATGTTTGATTTCAGCTTTGAAAATGCCTTTTTGCCAACTAGATGTTGGCAAAAAAAATATTTTCCAAAACATAATTAATTAAAAAAACCAGCAGCAATCTGTAAAACATCAATAATGTGCAAGTCTTATGGTGCTCTTGTATTATTTTCATGAATTAGTAAAAGAAAAGGAAAAAAATGCCTATTTTTAAAATTATTATTGATTTTGCTTGTCCATATCACTTCAACTTTGACCCATGAGATTTGTCTCTTCTGTAAGATCAATACAAAACATTGGACCTTCTAGGATATAATTTTTCACACCCTTTAGACGACGCCCTAGATTCTTATTTTGGTCAGAACTTTCCCTTTGCAGCCAGGCAGTAATGATTTGGAAAGCACTCACAATAATAAAAGAAAAAAAATATAATTAAGTCTAGCAAATTAATGATAACTGCACTTCTTATTGGTTGGGAAAGGGAAGAAGACATTGTGGTTCTCTGTTCTGTGTAAATTAGACAATTTACATTATGTTGTAAGATTTCTGACAGATAAGAAGCTCCCCTAACCCAGAAACCCACATCTCTTCAACAAGGTCATCTACAAAGCAGCTGAGGAAATGATGTAGGATTAGACGGTCACTTCTCCTCTAAGTACAAAAGAGGAGAAACAGAGGGACCATTAAGGTCTAACCCATCACAGGGATGATCTTCAAACAGCAAAGAATCATACAACACACTGCATGCTTACAATCTATCCCTTGCCCACTCCCTGAACTTTGAAGAACTTCTTGATGAAAATTCCCTATCAAATTCTCGGAACAGAGATGTTTACTATCCCACCTTTACAAAAAGCACAGCAACCTATTCAGTTACAAGTCAGCCTCAGAGACAAAAGTGGAAGAAACAAAAAGACCGCAGGTCCTTTCCTATTGCCCAGGCTGACCTTCTAGTGTGGAGAAGCCTCTAAGCAGCACAACTCTCTTATTAATTCTGTGCTTATTTTGAGAATTCTTTGGTAAACAACACTAAAGTGATGACAGGAAGCCTTTACACTTCTTGTCCCCCAAACAGAAACCAAAGAGCTCTCCTCCCAGACAAATTATTTTCTTCTTTTAAGAGTGGTCTCACAAGAATTTCAGTGTGACTTATATAAGGAATCATAGAGGGTTTTTTTTCACTTTCCAAATAATCAATAAAAGTTGTGGAAAGTATAACTGGGGACTGCATATTAATCTTGCATTCAGCCTTCCTTGCTAGTTTTCAACAGGACCTATTCATCTTGCTGAGTTTATAGGAGTGATTTGTTTCATCTGTACACTCCACGCACCACTAAATGTAAAACCAACTTCTGTTTACCAAAGTGGATAGCAGCATGAGGCCTTTCCTGATAGCCTGGACCCCGGTAAGAGCATTGCAAATGGTGGGAAGCTGTCAGCTTAGGAAATCATCTGGTTTATGGCACGAGCCACACTGGTAAGTACATCAGTTTTGGAAATCATAGAATCATAGAATGGTTTG
>NW_010135112.1:0-3530 GCF_000699245.1 Pterocles gutturalis
CGGGCCTGGGTGCTCCAGGATGCTGTTGGTCCCTTTTGCTGCCGGGGCCAGCTCAGCTCACTGCCCACCAGCGCCCCTGCGCCTTCCCCAGAGAGCTGCTCCCCAGCCCCAGGCACAGTAGTCCCCCATGATAACCAGGCTTTGTGACACAGACTTCCTTGGGTTGTATCAAAAGACTTCATCCACTCCCTTATCCTGATTGTGTGGTCTGTAACATGCTCCCACCAAGCTGTCACCCTCACTGGCTTTTCTCCTGACATACAAGCTCTGACCCAGCCCATTGCCCAGCCCGTACAAGAACTGCACATATCCAAGATGCCGCTTCACAGAGCGGGCAGTATCATTGGTGCTCATGTAGTAGGCTGAGGGACAGGCAAGCCTCGGTAGTGTCCTTGCAAGATGCTGGATCCAAGCCCCCAGCAAGCAAAAAACCCAGACAGCAAGTCAGGTTGGGGTCCTCCATCCCTGAGAGCAGGGAGTCACCCCCTCATCTCATCCACCACTTTCTCCTGGTGGTGCTGCTGTGTGGTTCAGGCTTGGCCAACTGTGGTGCTTCCCCAGATAAGCCTTTCTCTCCATCATCCAAGGCATGGAGCCTATATTCCAGTTGCAAATCTGCAGGTGGAGAAGGAGCTGTCTTCCTGTTGCTAGACATCACAAGCTTTCAGCCTTCCTCACCATGGGAAACCCCTCATCTCCCTACACCCGACCACAATCTCTGGCTGCCCCTCCTTCTGCGCAGTTCAGGCTCTCACTTCCACAGGTTCTCTGGGAAGACCCTGTCAAACTTTTTCTCATCTTCCCTGGTACTGCACAGTCTGCTGGAATCCTCCTCGAGCTCCTTAGATTGGCAATGACTCGTTACCACTGCACACATCCAGCAAGCAAGGGTACCACCTCTGCAAGGTACCCAGGCCTCCGAAGCTGCAGCCCCCCCATACTACGTCTGGCTGGGAAGGAGTTTCCTCACAACATGCTGCTGTTGTTAGGATTTGTGACCAAACAGCGTTGGTAACACACCCATGTTCTAGCTACTGCTGAAAAATATTTGCACACTGTCAAGGTCTTCTCAGTATCTCACTCTCCCAGCAAGCTTGCTCCCCATCTTGCTCTCCCCAGCAAGCAGGCTGGAGGTAGGGAAGAGGCTGGGGCAGGGGCGAGGTAGGACAGTTGACTCGAATTGACCAGAGAGATGCTCCATAGCACATAACCTCACGCTCAGCAATAAAAACTGAGGGTGTAGTCTTTCCAAAGCAGACGTTGCTCAGAGACTGGCTGGGCACCAGCGGTCTGCTTGTGGGAGGTTGTGAAGGATTGTCCTTGTGTTTTTTTTTTTTTCCTCTTTCCTTCACTTACTAAACCGTCATTATCTTGACCCACAACTTTTCTTGCTTTTGCTCTTCTGGTTCTCCCCCTGCAGAGCAATAAGCTAGCAGCTGCTGGGGTCAACCACCACGCCCACGAAGCTCTGCCTGGCAGAGGCCTCTGCTGAGCCCGAGGCAGGCTCCCCAGTCAGTGCTGGGGGCTGTGTCACTGCATAGCAGCTGGCTGGGGTCAACCACCATGCCCACGAAGCTCTCTGCCTGGCAGAGGCCTCTGCTGAGCCCGGGGCAGGCTCCCCAGTCAGTGCTGGGGGCTGTGTCACTGCACCACTCCCCACCCCCTGCCTTGAGAACAACCCCCTCTCTGCCCTTTTCTTGCAACATCCAGGACACCGCCCTCACAGTATGTAAGAGGCTGTTGATTGTATTTGAGGACTCCACGGAAAGAAGCTTTTGCTTTGGAAAAGATGTCTCTTGCAATGTTAAGTGTTTACTTGCTGTGAAAGTCACAAGACCTTCTGCGATTGCAGGGAGTTACTTGAAAACATGATATGCAAAGCTTCAAACAGAAAGGCAGATTTGCACGTTAATTTTAGAGCAATTTACTATCTAAGGCATGATCATTTTGAAGTAGTTTTAAGTCCTTGGAGCTGGCAAAACCAAGCAGATCTCTGAGGAGAGTCTCAAATAAGCCATTGGAGTAAGGTTAGATCTTGTGGGAAAAATATGGCAGACAATAGTCACCTCAACTGTCTCAACCAAGACTATTTTTTACAAAGCATTAATTTAATAAGTATATTAAGGTGCAGACTATACTCTCGGCATGCCGTTCTGAGGCTGGTGCTTTGGGATTGTTTTTGTTGTTTGCTTGCTTGCTTTTTTAAGGAAGAAAAATATTTTGTCCACATGGTGGCTTTCATTTCCCATTACCTCACAAACCAATTACATATTGCAGGCTAAATTGCTCTGAGCAAGCAGGTCACACGTCAAACATAAAATCCTCATAATTATAGGAGAATAGACTCCTAGTATTAGTAACAGGGCCTTAGGCCCTGACTTTACAAAGGCTTACACAAGCCTACAAAGTTACGAATAATCCTAAGCATTCACAGGCTGTGAGCTTCATTTATTCAAAATTGTCTGTTATAGGTTTCTCACCATTTCTGCAGTGAAATAATTACACAGAAATGAAGGTAAATGTCCTACAGAGCACATGCATCATCAGTGGTGCACCTAGCCCAGTATTTTGACTCCAACATCAGAGAAAGGAGATACTATTTAGGAATAGTTCCTTAGTGTGGTTAATTCCCGGTACTTCCCCTGCATCTCTCATTGTATTAGGGATGCTGGAGGGAACATCCCTGCCTATTTCCTTCAGTGTCCACTTACGGATATGTGTGTGCCATCAACACGACCAATGCCTCCTTGAACCTATGGCTAGTGTCCAAGTCCCCAGTCTCTGGTGGCAATACATTCTAGAAGTTCACAATCTACTTTGCAGAAAAGCATTCTCTTTACATGTCTCAAAAATGATCATCTGTTTTCACGAGGTCCCTCTTCATCCTCATACTGCAGGATTTGGTTAACAACATCTTTTAATTTTTCATTATTTTGTAAATCTTGACCAATCCTTTCCCCTGTCTTCTCTCTCCATGTCGAACAGTCCCAGCCATGGCTGCTGTTGCTGTAAGGCAGCGATTCCATCCCTCCGCTGTGCCTTCCCTAACTCCTCTACGTCCTTGAGCCGTGAAGACACGAACTGATGCAGTGATCAATCTGAGGCTGTCCCAGGGTTTTATATAGCAGCCAAATGACTCCCCCATCTTGTTCTCAATATTATTCCTGATAACAGACAATGTTTTGTGGGGGTTTTTTGATTGCCACTGTACATAAAGTTGATGAGACAATTTCAGAGAACTGTTTAGGAGCTCTGAGTTGTAACTGCAACTACTAAATTCAGCAAAAGGGAAGCTTAGAACACTATCAGTTTTACAGCGCAGAAGCATGTGAAGGCATGTAGTTCCTTATTGAAAGTCCCATCACCTCTATGAAGATCACCATCTTTAAATAGCTCCAAAAGCACCACCAACCCTAGTTAAAAGCAAATGCATTTCTAAGTATCTTCCAAGAAAAATAAATGTAAATGCACCACCAGGAGCAGCTGAGGGAGCTGGGGTTCAGTTTAGAGGAGGCTGAGAGGAGACCTCA
>NW_010135113.1:0-3415 GCF_000699245.1 Pterocles gutturalis
AGCGGCGCAGCCACGATCCCGGCGCAGGCCTCCCCGTACCGCTGTGCGCAGCGTAGTTTTGTGTTTGCGGTCGGGTGTTCGGTATAAAGTCACAGCACGGCGACAAACACGACCCCATTTTTCAGTCTAACTACGCAGTTACAAGTGGTGCCGGGGCGTATTTAGGAAAGCTTGGCGTGCTGCGGTTGAGAGGACGCGTGTTTCCGTGAGGATTGTCCCCTGGCTGGGCACTGGTCATCCTCCTTTGACTCCAGAACCTAACGCCCGCTCTTTTCACAGGGATTAACATGAGCCGTTTGTTTATCGTGCCTCACGTTCGTTATCGGGGAAAAACAAAACAAACACACAAAACAGGCATGGAAGTTGTGTGTCTTAAATGTTTCCAGAGTGGCAAAGGGAAGTAGTGGCAGTTGGGTAAAAGAGTGTGCTGCAAACAAGGCAATACTGGAGCCAAACACTGCGTTGGGAAAAGGAAGCAGCTTAACCTACCCTCTCACCTTCAAAGGCACATGAACACTGCACTCCATTACTCTAAAGGAAGATTGTGGGGTCATTACTGACTGACATCTCGCACCAGACCTTTGGACATTTATTTGGTTAGCACCCTGCAAGAGTGAAAAAGGTCAAGCATGAAATCACAGTTTGTTCATCAATGAAGGGAAGCTTGAAGGAAGTGAGTCACCGTGTAGGTATAGTAGAGGAAGATGGTTACAGTAGCTGTGAAATCAATTAAAGCTTGAATAGTTTTGTTGGCCAAAAGCCAACATTTGAGCCACAGTCAGTAAGCTGGAGACCTCTTGGGCCTATAGCTTATCTCATGGTTGCACTTTGAGGCTGAGTGAAGCTGGCTGCATCCAGCACTAGGCAGAGGGTGGGCAGACTGTACTCACAACCCTTCAGCTGGGTTGCTGGAGTTTTCTGGAGCTGTTCCTTCAGCCCACCAAGTGGGTTGTGGGATTGGCACAGCAATTCACTGAGGAGCAGCAGAGGCTAGACGGTGCATATGCAGTAGCACAGCTCCCAGCCACCGAACAGGAAAGCAGCCCAAAATCTCAGTGGTTGGTGGCAGACAATTTTTCCCGCTAGAATTAAAAAAATGCACCAGGAATTACTCAGACAAGAAAACAGCTTCAAAGTTTACAGAAAGGCTCTATTACACTATGTTCCTTACTGAAGCATTTGTGTTTGCCTAAATCAGCTTAAGGGAATAATACTGTGATAGACAAGAGTGCTGCAAGATCAATGGACTGAAGTTTAAATTCAAGAGTGTCAAAACAAAAGTAACTTTTAAATTAAGGTAATTAATACCAAAACACTTTACGAAGGATAGTTCAGTCTGTAATGGAAGGCTTTTTAGTACTCTTAGGGATTTGTTAATTTTAAGGAAAGAGACAGTAGAAAGGCACTGCCTTGTTCAACCTGAAGAGAAAGACTATGCAGAAATTGTGGTCTACTGCAGTTACCTGCAGCAAGCAGGAGATGAGACCAAGTTCATAAGATTTCAAATACATGCTAGGTGTTAGGTGTCCAAATGATGTGACTTACACAGATGAATAATTTGAGTTACATAGATAAATAACAAAACAGTTTTCAGTGTGTTTTAGAGCTGGTTACAAAAATCCCATAGGTTAGTATAGATATGTAAATACAGAATTTATGCCTTTAATATCAATATGATCCACAGAATCAGTAAAACCTTTAATAGTGGAACCATACCTAAATACAAATAAAAGGAAATACATGAATTTAGCATCCCTTTCTGTTTACAGAATCTGTCCTACAAACTGCTACATTTTGTCTAGTTGGAGATACATTAAAAATGCTCAGGGAAGAAAGGAGATAGAGGAACAAAAACAAAAAAAACAACAAACAAAAAACCAAAACAAAACCAAAAAACCTAAATAAATTCCAGCAGTTCCAGTTGCTTAGTTACAGAATGCACTCAATTCTTATTAACCATCCAAAAAGAGGGCAGATGTTAGTTAAATTCCTCTGTTTTTGCTATCCGACTTCCTCTCTTCAAGTTCCTAATTACAGAGATACAGTGACTTTCTTAGTTCTTTCTTTGTTTCTCCTCCTTCCTACCCCTCTATAAGAAATTATGTATAGAAAATAGTTTTATTCTGCTAGAAAATATATCTCCAGGATATTGCTTCAAGTCGCATGCATAGTTTCATTTTGATACGTGAATTTTTAATCCATAGTAACATTAACAATAGTAATCAACTTCTGTTAAACAAATGAAAGTAAGATGGTATTCCCATAAGTCCAGTAAGTTGGTTTAGCCATTAGTCCAGGAATTAACAAAACCTATTCTTTCAAGAAAAGAATTGAGGGACAAAGTCCAGGTTTTCCATTTCATATGGCAAGTACTGCTTTGTCTTTTGCATGGTTAAAGTTACTGTTGTGACAGTTTCAATGCTTAAATGTTGATCACACTGCACATACAGTTTCCTTTGCAGGTTAAGGCCCCAAATCTTCAAACTTTTTAAATATGAGCCCAATTTCCTGGCGTTCCTCCATGTGTGTATGGCCTCTGCTTAATTAAGGAGATGGTCATATTCTGCAAGATTGTCTGCATGGTCAGAAGGTATGACTGTACTGTATTAAGTATATTTGTAATAGCTTATTTTAGCTATCAAAAGTAACTAACTGTAAACATATGACAGAATTAACATTAGCATAAATCATTAGTAATTGTCAGTGCTCAAGTATTTTACCAACAGTACTACAAAAACTGTGAAATTGTTGTCACATATGGTTCCATTTGCAGATGCACAGCACCTCTATCCTCTTCACAGTTACACGCAGCTCAGCATGTCAAATGTCCTTGGAGACCTGCCTTGTGGTTGCTAGAAGGTTTTGGAGCAGGCAATGCTGTTTTAGATTAATTGATACACACACACATGCACCTGCTATGAACACTCTTTTGCCAGAAAGGCATTTATGTGTAAACTTTACCATAATCTGTTACTATTGGGTAGTCTGCTATAAACAGTCTTCTTTTTTTTCCATGTTTTCAGTTTTCATATCCAAGTTAATGAGGTTAAACCTACCTCCTTTCCAATGAGGAGCAATCCTTAGCTTTTTTTACAGTTGTGTGTTTTAGTTAGACGTGCAAGATGTCTTTCTGCTTCCTGTCTTTCACAGACATGTTAGCTTGTGTGCTCACTAATATGAATTGTTTTCTGAACACAGCAGTTAAAAATACTAGCCTACACTTTGCAACCCAGGAGATAACCTCCATTCCCTAAGTCTTCTAAATATGTCTCAAAGTGCTGTTTCCCAGGAGGTACCTGTACACGCCCTTTCGTTTGTGTTTGAGAAATGAAAGTGCCTCACATTTGGTAACCTCAGTTGGAGTCACTGCAATATGAGGCAGGCTTAAGATCTAAGCAGTTTATGTTTCAGCAGG
>NW_010135113.1:3446-7050 GCF_000699245.1 Pterocles gutturalis
GAACTGACCTCCTAATTACAAAACTTGGAAGAAGCCTACATTTTTAGTTATATTTTTACTTAATATCCTTCTTAGCTTCTTCAGTTTCCTTCACTTAGAGCCTTTTGGTAGAGTTTTTAATCTGCCTTGGAAAACCTCTTTGAAGTTACGGTTTCACAATGGTTTAAATTCACTGGAGTTAGAGCTGCTGTGATGACATCTTCCTGTCTGCCATACCAGCCAAAAACTAGCTTCTCTCAAAAATTATTGTTGTCTGTCCACTTCAGCTTTCAGAACTAGGTCACTGTGCAGCTGCACATGGAGTGATCCTTGTAATAATTCTTACTTAGAATGGTTAGAAATTTCCACAACAGTATCTGGAGATCTTTCTCCACATCCCTGTGAGAGATGGATTTTTCTTTCACATCAGAACTTGTTTCTACTGCATCTTTGACCAAGTCCTTCTTTCCCAGGTGGCATTGTAAAGTATGTGTGACATTCCTATCCTAGCAGCGTTGCACACCATTAGTAATCCTCACTTCTGATACACATAGCTTTTAGTCTGTATCAAGAGACAAATACATGTGATTTGCAACATATTAAGGACAACTGGACAAAGCTTTTTGTTATTACAGAAAAGCTATCACCCATGGGAATAAGCTGCCTTTTTCTGAACTGTTACAGGTTTCTGGCATCTTGGCATGCTTCCAAGATGCGGGTGAGAATATTGTGCCTAAGGTGTCACCAATTTACCCCACCCCTATCTCCTTTGCTGTTCTTAAGTTGGATTTGTGCCTGTAGACAAAACGTTGTCCATACATGATCTAAGTTAGGTGCACTGTTATGCAACCGGCACAATCCATTTCAATGTCTATGTTTTCAGGTTATTTACCTTAACGTTTTTTTATAGTGGTAGTGGTTCATGTTCATCACAGTATCATATGTTAAATAAAAAGATTTGTCACTGTTCTATTCCTAACATTTAGAAGCTTTTCTGGACAAATAAACTTTTTGCTTTTTAAAGCAGAGAAGCCTTGAATACTAGATCTTTCAGTCTTTAGTGAAGCTAGATAGACATAAGATATATCCTTAACTACGCATTAAGTTAAGTACTGGTTTGTTCCCTTTTTCTTATCTTCTTTCTTGTCAACTCCCCCCCACACACTTAATACTTCAATTTTTCTTCATCTACTCTGAATTAATTCTAAAACATGTCCTGAAGAGCTCAAAGACCACAATACTAGATATATATACAACACAGATTTTCCTTCTCCTCAGTAGATATTACATGCAGCAGGTAGTTTGCCTGCTTTTAATTAATTTCATACCCCTACTGTTATTCCATTTAATTTTGAATTCTTCCTTCTGCTAAGAAACCATCAATAGCAATTTATGTAGGTAAACTAACTATTAACCTGTCACTTAAATACATCTTTCTTGCCTTCTCCTTCAGCTCTCCTAGCTCTCTTGTTTACCACACCCAAAAAATACTTCTCATTTACCCCCCCTCAACCAGAATGCAGGCAGATTTGTTAACTGGAGAGCATGGAAACCAGAAATCAGAAGAAAAAATACAAAATTCTAGTGGCTAGTTGAATAAATTGACCACATTTGACCAACTAAGCATGGGGGTTTTAATAATTTATTTATAAATTTCTTACATTATTTATGCAGTCCTTTAAAATATATATAAGTAAATTATTTTCAAGTTAAAACAAAATATAACACCTTCAACTGGTACATGTGTATATAAGGTTTTTTTTAACTATATGAGTTTAATTAAAGTGAAAACTGCTGATTGGGCAATATGATTCAAGACTTTACTTACACATCATATGTAGTACGACTAAATAAACTTTTTACAAATTTTTGCCTTGTCTGGACAGAGTATCTGTGCATGATTGGAACATCTGAACAGAAACATTGAATCAGAAAATTGGCTGAATGTTTTGCTGAAAAGATCAAACAAATAATGAAAATGGTGGCATTTAAATGATTATAATGAGGCTTTAAGGTTGACATCCATCAGGACAGCTGAGGAAAGGTCACACTTTTCTTTAGACTACTGTTTTGTTTGGTCCTTCTAAATTACCATTGATTTTTTGGAAGCATTAATTCTCTCCAAAAGCACCTGCGAGTTGTACATCTTGCTTGCCTTATAGGCATGGTGTCTGTTAATGTAATTGTCTCAATGTTTAGCTAGAGAAAGTGTAAACTGAGATTGAAGTAAACTTTTTATTTTTTGTCCCTCTTTGGCAATAAGCCTTGGTATTTTCAAGATAAAGACAAACCTATGACTATTTCCTGAAGAGACAACAGTAGGCTGCTTTAGACTATGGTCTGGAATAGGAGAAGAAAATCAGAATTCCTGCAGACTTACTTAATCACAGTAAGCACTTATGTGTTTGCAGATAAAAATAATAACTGTAGCATCCAGACTTAAAGATGAAACTTACAATAATGATAGTTCAAGCTGCAAGTAGTCTTTGTATAAAGAATTGTCAGATGACAGTTTTAAACATGGCTGTTTTCTTGTTATCATACCATTTCTATAGCTTTTTTCTTTCAAACCAGATTGATCATGTACGTAGTAATTCTTTCAGAGGATTTTTAAAATACATAAAGGACATCTCTACTGAGAAGAAGAGGTGCTTGTCATGCAGTCAATTCTAGATTTTTCATTTGTTTTATTATGCTTTGGAGTTCGATAATGAAAGTAGTGGACTGTTTTCTCTTAATTGCCTTTGATAACTTCATTCTGTGATAATATTGCCAGTCTTTAGTTTCCTTTACATTTGGTGTGTCTGGAAAGGGAAGGACTTTTTCTGGTATGAATGGAATGTGGATAGCCTTGCTTTGTTGTGAATTTATTTATCTTTGGCCTATGCTTGTAGTTGCCACTCTGTTTTCAACAGTCTGAAATTGTTCTGCTTATGAAGGCACAATTATAGCTGTTACTGTTATTATTAAAAGTTGCAGCCTTGGCCCATGTCCATATTAGGAACCTGATAGTTTTACGTATGAAAGCCAAGAGGTTAGACATACCAAAGGCAGAGTTCTTACTGTTTTAATTTTGGAATCTAATAGAGCCTTCTTTGTTGCTGATGGTAGGAAGTGGTAACTCTTCTGACAATGACCTGACTCTAACTCTTCTGACTAAGTAAGTTCTGGTTTATAGCTGTCTATCATACATGTGTACTGAATTAGTCTACAAGGTAACTTGAAGAAAACTTTTAAAAACCAAACTCAATACTGTAAATGCCCACATGAAAGGAGGAAGTCCCTTGAAATATGTGTGTTGAAGCAGCCTATACTCAACTAGCAGGCTTTTTGGTGCACTACTGGAAGCTGGAGCTTAATAGAATAAAGCTAGATTTTAGATAACTCTCACTTTGAGGCTCTGATATTATTTGTTTTCAAATGGTCTCACCTTTTGAAGTTATTATATTAATAATTAACCGATTTTGTTAAGTGTTCTAAATTTGCTTTCTATTTCTAATTTTAGTTGATACTTAGCTCATAAATTAGAAATTAACAAATAAGTTATTGGCATATCCAAGTATTGGCCAAGATCAAAGGAATCAAGAGAAGCTGAGAAACTGTCCTGGGTCCAGCTGGGATAGGG
>NW_010135114.1:0-975 GCF_000699245.1 Pterocles gutturalis
ACCCAAACCATTCTATGATTCTGTGACTCACTGCACCTAAAGAACAGTCTGTATATGCTTCTGTTTGCTGAGATTCTCTCTTCAAAAGACTGCTGCTCTAACAATTTGATTAACCATTATGAAAAGCAATGATTTTCTGATACAGAATCTTCTAAATGAGTTGTCTTAATTTTTGCTTCAGTTTTGTGCTTTGTGAATAATGATAGTAAGTATTTGACTTCACTGAAGTCCCTTTTTTACTTCCCTCCTTAGTTTTCATTGTTTGTTCCTTTGTTATCTCTGTATATGTGTGTGTGGAGGAACAACGTTATTGCCTTTTGTATCCTCAGTTTAAGCCATGTTGCTGTTGTTTTGCCAAACACATTTCAAGACAAGAAAGGGTTTTTCTCTTATGATCTGTATCTCAAAGTAGAGCTTTATAGCAATACAAAGTGTCAAAAAAAAAAAAAAAAAGGAGAAGAAATGTGGGATAAAGTTGTCACCAATGAGCTACATGATAAAACAGAAAAATATTTTTGTAACACTCTCATTTTTAATTCCTTTAATTTTAAGGCTTGCTAACAAGTAAATTTACTGAGTTTTCTGTTCCAAAGGTTAACATGAGGTTGATCTGCTCATGCATGCAGTAAAGTACTTTTAAAGTGAGGTTTCCAGAACAAAAAATCGTGATTACAATTTAAAAATCCATTTGCTATGAAAATTCTTTCATATTGACTTTAAAATAACCAGGAGATGAACACTCCTGACACTTCAAATACATGTTAGAAAATGCATGAAATTTGAACATATAATCCTGAATTGAACTGAAAAAATATCTTGAATTGTAATCTAATGTCCTGCGAGTCCTACCCTGGTAAATATCTTGGTTTTACAAAGTGCATATACATATGCCTCTGTTCTCCTGGACAAGTCCCACCCTCTCTCACCTGCTTGTGCGAGGGGACTGCAATAAACCACAGTCAGCGACTTCTAGGG
>NW_010135114.1:1006-4664 GCF_000699245.1 Pterocles gutturalis
AAAGACATTTGTCTCATCATGGCAATACAGTGGTGGGAGCTGTACAATAATGATATCTGCAACTATGATTCTCACATATTTTCTCCACATATTGAAGTCAGAATGTCAGTACATATTAATTCAGCATTTTACTCTGTGTCCTGACAGGATATTTCACTTGGAATAGAAGTGCTATTTGAGGCACAATAAAAAAGGCATTCCAACGAATTGGAAATGCATTTTTTAAAAAATAAATGGATTGTATTTTTTTGTTCTTCATGGTAATCTTTAAGAGCTTTGCAATCAGCTGCCTTTTTTTCAGCTGCCATCTGCATATTCCTGAACTCATTCAGGACCTCATGCAGTTCTGAATAGAAAGCCTAATAAGGTCATTTCCTGCCTTACAGCTTTACACTTAAAAGATTTGTCATATCTGCATTTGCAAAATGTGAAGCATTTCACCCAGAATAAATTTCCTGACAAATGACAATTCATATCTGTGCAAAGCACAGCTTTTGTTTATGTGTCACAAGGCTGATTATTTGTAGATTGGCTGAAGCCTAGAGAGGTGTCTTAACTTCACCTAAGAGAGAACAGGAACAGGCGGTTTGGAGCAAGATACCAGCTGGGAAACTGACTGACAGAATACTTTTTAAATTGACCCAGGAGCTGAATTTTACATGTGTTTTCCTTACTTTATTATCCCAAATTCTGAGAGAGTGGCACAGATCTAGAATAATTCCATGTTAAATTAAGTATTTAGCTGGAGCTGGATTCACTAGAGAAGGATTGTGTTTAGCTTTTTAGTCTTAATTTATCTGAGAGTGTGCTATTTTTTGTTCTGAGAGTAGGTTTTACCATTAGCTTTTGTTTATACAGCAGAGAGCTTTGGACCATCAGGCAATGTAAAAACATGTCATGAAAGTCAAGGCGTGTCTCAAAAATACTCAAGGTGAGATGCTTAGGGCAGCAAAAATACAGATGAACAAAAAAGAAAAGTAACTTGTGGAGATCTCATAGAAGGCATGAATATACTCAGGATTTCATGTTTCAGACAGTATTTATTCACTCAGAAAGTTATTTTCTAGCTGCATGAAAAGTCAGGGGTTTTTTGTTGATATGAACAGATTATTTGTGAGGGAAGAAACTATGTCTTGAAAAAGAAGAAAGAAGCCAGAAGAAAGGGAGGACATTAGACCTAATAAAAAAGAATACAAAGATAATCTGAAGCTAAAGACACTAATTGCATGTTCCTGTTTGAATGTTGTCTTCTCCCAGATGGACATGAACAGCATTAGCTAGGTCAGTGATGCTAATAAGGTTTTATCAGGACACTCAATCCACAGTTGTAACTGGAGGATAGAAGAAACCTTTGACTTTTTCACTTGTCCTCAGAATAAGAGGTTTTTTCTAGTATTTCTCAGATTTCGAGTGCTTTCTTTTGTTAATATTGGATCCAAAGTGCTTGTGTTCAGTCTCCGTCCCTTGTGTTTCACATAAACAGAGTGAGAATCTTGGCAACCAATTGCAGGTTATGCCTACAACGTAAGATGATGTGGGTTCATTATCTGAGACTGCTCACCAGAGCGCTGGCACTAGTCCAACCACCAGTGCTGGTGCTCTGCTCATCTGCTCTGTATGCTCACCCACAGGACTTATTTCAAAGTAAAGCCAGGTTGTCTAGAAATCCTAGCTGCACGATGCGCTCCAGGGAGCGACATCTGTAGGCAACGTGTATAAAACTGCACCAAGTTTGTCTTCGTCTCCCTACATATACCTGCAATATTATCCCAGCAGGTCTTGCACTTTCAGACATCCCCAAACACCTTCATACTGCACCCAGTATACATACCGTCTTTCTACACAAGCCCTCAGCTTCATCCTATCATACAATACTCACAGGTGTTCATTTTACACTCTTCAGACAATTTGGATTGGAAAAAACCCATTGAAAGAAATTTTTTTAGAGCTACAATGGCACCCCATCATCCCTGATGCCATGTGGACAGAGCTGCTTCATCCTAGGGCAAATCAGTCCTAATCGGGGTGACACAATCCTCTGGAGGCCCCTTTTCCTGGAGACCAGGGTCACATTTGGGAGTGAGTGTCTTTATTAGTGTTTATTAGTCTTAGACTACTTTAACAGTGTTAGCTGCTGGAAATAGGAAAACTTCTTTGTAGTACAGATTTCTTTTCCCTATCTTCTTCGCAGGATCCTTGAGCAGGTAGCCACAGCGCTAGACCATCACACAAGGAGCTACTACAGAGCTTAAAGAGTTTTCTAAAAGGCTGTTTTAGTTCTGTTTATGTCATTTGCCATAACAGACAATAATGAAGGAAAAACCCAAAACTACTGGAAGAGTGATTTAGGCAAAAGGGTGAGGTGAAGTCAGATTGGAAGTATCACGCATTCTAGTGATGAAATAGCTCAAGAAACCAAATTGCAATAAATCACCAGGAAAGGGAAATATTCTTGTCAGACTCTGTAAGGAACTAAACAGCAAAGTAGCTGAGTCAGTGAAGAAAACAGAAAATTCATCATTAGAAATGCTGATTCCTCTGAAAGACACCATTCTTATCTTTTTAAATAAAGTTGTTAAAATTATTCCCAGACTAGGAATTGCTACAGATTACCTTCAATTTCAAAGACTGTGCTGGAGTAAACTAACTTCTAAAACTTTAATTGTAATATATTGAATTTTAGATTAAAAGGTACAGCTTACAGAGTTTTAACATTTACGTGCCAGTAAGAAAGATTTGAATGGAACAAAGATAATGTGGCATAATAACTCAAATAATTAGCTCTTAGCTCTGTCTCTCTCTCTGAGTCTTGGTCTTTGTCCAAGTCTATCTAATGTTAGATTAATATATGAAATTAGGCAGTGTAGATGCAGACAGCAAAATTTCTCTTCATATTTGGTTACTGGTAAATTTCTTCCTTAATTTCCTTGATTGCATAATTAGGGTTGTAACACTTATCACTGAAGGAACTTTTAAAGGAACAAGGTAGGTAATGTTTATCAGGTTCTTTAAGGTACCTATCACGAAATCATGAATAATGTGCCATAATGAATTCATTCATTGCTTTAACTGGACATAACCTTTGAATTAACCTTGAAAATTGCTGTATATCCATGAATCATTGTGATTAAAACCTTTGTTTTGGAACACTTTCCTAGGTAATATTTTATAAGTAACATGACTATTTTAAAAATTCCAATCAGCTTGGAAGATGTTTGAATGTGTGATTTTCTTCTTTACAGGAGAAGGATGAGATTTGAAAAACTGTGTGAAAAATGGATAAGACTTGAGTAATAGAAAATAAATAAATAAATACATAAAATAAAGCTGTGTGGAGAATTATGCTGACCATTATTCTGTCCATCCAAGCTGTCATACACTTCCTTTCCTTTGGCTGAAGTAATAAAACCCTAAATATGTATGTTAAATTAAATGACTTCCAGAAAGATATAAGCAAGAATTTGAACAAAAGCAGTTATGTTTTGCATTCCCACAGGTAGATGACAGTCATGAAATGAAATGTTGCCTCTTGAGCCATCTTAATTTTAGGGGTTCACTAATCCTGATGCTATTGATATCAACCACATTTCTTCTTTTGTGAAAATTCTGGAGATGAAGACACTTCTTCACCCAAGTGCAAGGTCCTGCACGTGGGTCG
>NW_010135115.1:0-8949 GCF_000699245.1 Pterocles gutturalis
AACATTCTGTGATTCTGTGATTCTGAGTTTATGTAGTGAAACTCAACACTAAATAGTAAATCTGTGCTTTCCTTGCTATTGTGGTCCTTGTTACAACCTGTCTTAGTGTTCTTGCTGAGAGTAGATCCAGTTGCTAGATTTCAGTGCTCATAAACTAAGTGTTGACAGCTCTTCATAATTCTGACATACTAGTGTGTGCTGATAAGCTTAGTCCTGGATGAGACTTTCCAGGCTTTCCCAGAGCGCCATGTAAACTGTGGGGCAAGGAAGGGAGCATAGCGGGCCAGTGCCATTTAGACCATTTTAATATTAGTGATCCAAGTGAACAGGACAGGCACTCAACTGGTCAGCATGCTGGCTTCACGGCTGCGAGCTTGACTTCTGTGCTTAGCAGCTCCTTTCTTCTGGTTTCAGCTTCCCCCTGGTATCAGATGTCCATGTCAGGTATTCTTGATGGTCCCCCCACCCCACGCACACACCGTACCTGGAGGTGCTGTTGTTTTAGCTGTTCCTTGCTTTCTATATTAGATTGTCACCATAAGCTGCCAATGAATTCGCTAGCTCTGCCCACATAGCCCTGGGCAATTACTTTGACTTCCTCTATCCCCGAGGCCAAATTACAGTTGCCAGTGCGATTTCTGTTGCCCTCCAGCCTCCCTTCCTAGTGCATTACAAAGAAATGTTACCTTTGTTATCCAGCTCATGCTGGATTAATCTAGTCAATTCAAGCTGGCCAGAAGTAGTCAGGTCCTATTTGTCTGCGTGGTGCTTCTGGGTAGGCTACTCACAATGACACTCGTGACTGCAGACCTTAAGGCTGCTTAATGATAGTCTTTCAGTAAGACATAGAGCAGTTTCCTAGGAGCTGAGCTGACTGCAGGACATTACAATGCACTGAGCTCTTGTGAATTTAAAGTATTAATATGGATTTGAATTCCAAGTTATATGAAAATCGTGTTGGTTGCATTCTTTCAGAGCAATGCTTGTCAAATACTTTGAATTGCAATTTGAGTCAGTGAAATGAATAAAGTTTAAAAATGGAAAGATAAGGTATTTTACAAAGTGTTGTGACCTAATGATGTATTTGAAGTTGTAGTTTCATATCCACAAATAATTTGGACCAAAATGTTTATCTGGGATAAACTGTGAAGGAAGGTCTTGCCTGCATATCAATTAAGTCTATGGCTATCTAAAAGGTTCTGTAACTTGAGTCCTGTGGAATTTGTAGTGACAGCTAGCAAGTATTTATTTGCTTAATAAGTATACAAAAAGTATGTTCTTACTGATAAAGTGGGAAAATGGGAAAAGAGTGCTTTAATTTAAAAATTCAGTGTCTTCTAGGCTCACAAAATCCTTCTTTTACACCAGAGGTGAACAGATAAAGGTTTAAGTTACCTGCCCATGTCATTCATATATCTATCTGCTTGCCTACCTATGTATGTAGTTCAGTTGCTGGTGTCAGGGGGAACTAAAGTGACTCGGTGGCTTTGACATAGGCTGTGAGAAGCAACTAGGGTGGTCACAGACTGGGGCAGCTAAAATAGTGGGCATTTTTATTAAAGTTAGTTACAAGTGAAAATATTTCTATCTGGGTTTTCTAAGGTGCCAAGTGATATTGCTCAAGCTGATCTTTTTGGAGGATTTGAGTGCTAACATTCAGCTCGCCTGCGTTTACAGGCAATATGCCAATGCTGTGGTGCGCTTAAGAACAGCGTCTAGATCGCTGATTGGAGTAAGACCTGATGCCACAATAAAATGTTAAGAGTTCTTCTCCTTGCATCTAGGGCTGGATTCATCCTACCTAGCTTTAGACATCCCAATGAGGAACTCATTTCCCTTACTCTGTGGAGCAACGAAAGCAACTCCAGAGTGCTTCTTCACAGACACCTTCTGAAGATGCCTGCTGCTTGTAGGGACCCTGAGTGGCCTAGATTGCCCCATTTATGTGAGAGAAAACCAGGCCTTTAGGGCTTCTACTATAATCTAAGCTGAATGTTGCTTAGTCTATGAGCCTAGAGGTGCAAAGTGGCAGTTGTCTTTTTTTTATCATGTATGTAATTGCTTTTTTATATGCTGTGGCAGAGACATTTTGGAAGTATTCTCTGGAAAATTTCCTCATGTGCATACCCAGTCTGAGTGCCGCTGTCCTGGAAGTCATCCCCGGGTACACCCATTGATACAGAGGTACTGCATCCCTAATGGTGCAGACGATACCACTAACGACAGAGTGCTGAGGTTGGATGCAGAAGCTCATCCTCTGTATTACATCAATGATGATGACATTGGGACTGCCTGGATTTCATCTGTGTTTGCTAATACAGAAGGTCTGGATCATGGTGTTTCTATCACAATAGATTTACAAAATGGACAGTATCAGGTAAAGAGAAAATTACATTTGCTACTTATTAAATCAAAACTATAAAATCTTTTGTAGACATTTCATTACAATTTTGAGGAAATTCAAACTTTTATACTTTAAGGTGTTATCCTTAGAGGGGCAGGAAGAAAATTTCCCTTATCAGCATGAAACAAAGCAAAAGGCAACAGAATGCATTATGGTTCCTTTAATTCTCTTGGCTGTTGTAACAAACAGTAATTTAGAATAGATATATCAGAGTGGATATCCTGTGTGAAGACACCAATACTTAGAAATTGGTTGCTCCCTTTTAACTCCACTTTTGTAATTTTCAACTTCAATTTTAGTTTCTATTAAAACTTGAGATGCTTGTTTTATACCTTCTGGTAGAAAGCTGACTGCAGTCATGTGGAATTTACCATGTCTGCAGCATGCTGACATATCAGAGGGGCTTTCTCTTATTTATGTGTTCTGGAGATGGCAGTTTAGCCTCCTGAGGAGTATGGAAGGAGAATACAATAAGTGGACAAGGTTCCTGAAGAGGCCAGATTGCACCTAACACTTCACTACGCTGTAGAGTGTCAGGAGTCTCAGAAGGAGGGGGATATATCAGTAGTGGGGCTGCGTTCACAATAGAGGCTCTACCAAATTTCTGTGTATTCTTACTAGCTTATGTTTTTTTCTTTTTTTGTCAATAACGGGGAGAAGGGAAAGAATAGGATGACAAGTTTTGGCTACATAAGGAAGAATTAGTCCTTTAGTTAAAAGCGAGTTCAAATATCTGAAGTTCTAACGCTTGGCTTATTTGACATGGGCACGTTTCTGCAGAAGCAGTATGCTGGGTGAAGTGCTCTTTAATGTAACACAGGATTTTTGATGAGAGTCCAAGCAAAAAATGCGGAGATTCCTAAAAAAAAACCAAACCAAAACAAAACAAACCCCAAAAAACCCAAAACAAAAAAAAACCCACGACCTGTTATCAGTCAAACAACTCGTCAAATATTTGTCAACACAAAGCTATGCCCTCCATTTTTTGTCAAAATACTATTGCTGTAACAAATCATGGACTTTGTAGTGCATTTTTAAATGGTCTTCAAGTAAAAGTGGAGTTCTGATGCAATGGTTCAGTTGTTGTGTAATGATGTCTGAGCAATCAAAGAGTTTGTTTAAGAAAAAAGGTTATCTTTGTTTTTGTGGACTGAGATACAGGCTCTTTTTCAGTCTGTGAGTGGTAAAGCAGACAATATTGTGACACTGAAAAAGATAGTTTATGTTTATATTCTTATTGTTTTACAGCTTAGCCATTAATATTAGTTTATATATTTCTTATCTTCTTGTAGGTATTCTATATTATACTGCAGTTCTTTAGCCCACACCCTGAAGCAATAAGAATTGAAAGGAAAAAAAGAGATGATCTAAACTGGGAAGACTGGCAATATTTTGCTAAAAATTGCAGTATTTTTGGAATGGATAACAATGGATCTCTGGAAAAACCAGACTCTGTCAACTGTCTCCAGCTTCCTAGGTATGAGTGGGTATTATCTGTGTAATCCAGGTGCTTTGAACAGGCAACATCCTGACGCAATTCATTTCTATCTCCCAATGATATAGAATCTTTTAATTTGGTACTCACTTATGATGGGCTGCTGAGAATATAAAAGATCCTAAATACGACCTTTCGACAGAAGATTGCCAAAAGGTCATCTGTAATTTTTATCTAGATTTCAGACATAGAGGAATGTGACACAATTGATTCCAATGTTATTTTTGAGATAGACTTCTGAAATTTTGCATGCTTGTGTTTTGGGGGGCTATTGTCAGTAGAATTACAGAACACCGAGATGAAGAGTGGAGGAAGGTACATGATATAACATTTTTAAAACTCTCTAGTGAATGTGAAAGTATTCCTTCTGATCTCTGAGAGTGCAACTTGTTCTGAAGCTTAGAAGAAAAGCCAAACTTAAGCCTTACTACTAATCATGCGAAACATGTGAGAAATGGGTTGAAAATTGTATGCTGAAGCTTTCTAATTTTTCTAAGTAAGAACCAGCCTAAAACTGGAGGGGGCTGAGAAGGATCATTACCTTTTAGAAACATTTTGCAAGCCTTTTCACTAGACAGTTAGCCTGTGCAAATTAAAAAAATATATAATATATACAATATAAATTTCATAGACATAGTGTACAACATAATATATAGTTACTATATATATTTACGTACACACGCATGTATGTACATATACATATATATTTGAATCCATACCACCACATATGTTCAAATGTGCCACCTCTTGCCTGATTTCAGATGCCAGTCAGTATTAGGCTTGTTTAGTACTTGGCTGGAAATCAGTCAGAAAATACGGTATCAGGTGCTGTAGGCATTTTGCTTTTTTTTTTTTTTGCTGTTTCATCCTGTGCTACCTTCCTAAGACTTCTGAAGCGTCAGCATCTTTGTCTCTTCTCCAGGAGTTCAGTATTCTGAGGAGAGGAACATAAGGTCGCCTGAGTTACACCAGTTTTCAGTAAAGGACTTTGAGCTTTATTGCTGATACTTGGAGCAGAGGGTAGAGGAGAAGGGAAATCTCTTAAGCAAGCCAAACATTTTTGGATAAATAACCCAGCTCAGAAATATGTATTTGTATATTTTCTAAAAAGAACTGAGGAGTTACACATGAACTGTTCCGATATATGTTTTGTAAGTAACGCTGTTTCTCCTCTTTGATTATGATGTAAATGATGATAGGAAGAGATATGAATAAGAGATCTTGGGTACAGCTGATGTACAGAAAACTTTGTTTAAAAGATGAGAAATACTCTGTAATGGGGAGTATTCTGTGTACTCGGAAGAGAAGTAACTGTTGGAACAGTGCTCCAAATTTGTGTCAGCAGTGTAAGCAGCGCTCACTGCTAAGACTGTTACAGGAGAAGATGATTTTATTGTAAAACTAAACTGATTTATCTCTGCCTCTCTCCCATACCCACATACTTGTAAGTGTTAAGATGTGTCCAAATTGTCTGTCCAGGATTTAGATACCAGTATGCTTGTATCCTGGTGGCCTAGCCAGGGCTCCTTGACTTGACATGGAAGGCAAGTGACCTTGGCTTTGAAATCCCATGGCTTGAGAGTTCTTGGTTTGGTGACCACATGCTAGTACTGAATGGACTCTTTTGTGTCCTTTAGGAGATGGAAGTGATTTAAGTTTTTTGTTTCTCCATCCTGAACTACCTCTGTACGTTAGGAGGTGCTCATTGTCCTTTATCCCTCCCTATCAGAGGCTTGAGTCTTTGCTTAGTCTGAATGTTGTCTGAACCTTGTTTTAGGATCTCTGTTGTTTTCTCTCTGTCTTCCTCAGAAGCTGTGTGTAGATGCCCTAAGATCTTGATGACCTGCTTATCTAAGTGCCATTAGCCTTACAATGCTTCTGCTGTTCCTTCTGGTGCTTCCATAGCAAGATGGTGTCTTTTGTCTACATTTCCATTACAGCTCTATATGTCATGGAAGAAAAATACTTTATTTAACTTTCAACAGAGGAAAGGAGAGGACAGTACACCCCAGAGAAACATACAGATATGTTCCACTGGGATTTTTGTGAAGCACTGACTTAGATAGAGGCACAGTAAATTCAGAGATCCTTCATGAAGGTAGAGGAGTATGAATCAGCAGATCTAGTCTACCTACGAATGTCATATTTCAAAAGCTCAGAGATATTTTTGAAGTGATGAGAATTGCATCTTTTGAATGTTGTATGGTGCCAGGTGATACCGTGGGATAGCTATTTTTAATGAGCCTGTGTAGGTGTGCAAATAAGCAGGCTTCTTGGAGAGGCAAGTTCTACTCATAGCTAAGCTTTGCCTAGTAAATATACCAACATGAGGGATGATTCATACCAAATTGTGCAAATGTGCAGTTCACTCACTGGAAGGTGGCATGTGTTGCTGACTCTGCTCACTCATCAAATGAGATGATACAGCCCAGTGACTCTGGAATTCAAAATATAGTTGGTTTTATATGTGTTTAGCAGGTATGTAATTAACAACATGGGCATGTTAATTATCATGTTAGTCATCTGAATGATTTCCTTATGTAGTTCAAGCATAGTTCGTGTGTCTCAAAGACTTTGTGTTAGACATTTTGCAAACTTAGTGCAGATGCCGTGGTATCAGTCACACTTCATATTTTGAAGCTGCCCTTTAGAGTCCTTACTTTTAATTGGGAACTTAGGGTTTGGAGAAGAGCATGGCAGTTTGGGGAGACACATAGAGGACCTTTCTTTTCCCCTGCTTGAACTTGGGTAACTGGGGATCCACTGACATGAGAATTTTCTCCAAAAACCACAAAAAACCTATGTACAGTTAAGTGAAGATCCTGCCTGAGAAAAAGTATATTAGGAGATAGAATCTGTAAAATATATATGATATTTTGATTTTCATGTGTCTTCCTCTCTATTTAAACAGCTTTACACCATATTCCCGTGGTAATCTAACTTTTAGTGTTCTGACCCCAGAACCAAATCACCGACCTGGTTACAATGATTTTTACAATACTCCATCTCTCCAAGAGTTTGTAAAAGCTACACAAGTGAGGATTCATCTCCGTGGACAGTATCATACTAATGAGTCTTGGGTAAATTTTAGGCATCGATACTATGGAGTTAATGAAGTTACAGTTAGTGGAAGGTAGGTGTTATGGAACTCTTCCTCCAGCCATCGCTGTCTCTGACTATTACAGCTGTAGAAAGTGTATAATGACCTGCCTAAAATTTAATGAAGTTGTTCTACTTTTACATTTATGAATGAGAAGGGAATTTGTTCAGAAGCAGTGCATCAGGTTTGAAATGATTGGTATACTGTTTTTTAATACATTTGCTCACATGTTATTTTAAAATTAATTATACTTATTACACAAATCTGTCAAAAGCACTCCTTTCCCTGGAATTGCCAATGCCTCTAAGCAAAGGCTTATGATTGAAAACATGGCTTGTGCCTTACTTCAGCAGCTCTTCCAAGTTTCATTATAGATTCCCAGACATGGCAATTTTAAGAGTCTTAATGCAGAGCTCATTTTTTGTTTTAGCTGTAGTTTTCTTTTTAAATCTGGGCAGCTGTCAGTAAAAGTGTTACATTATCTGTGACTGACAACTTTATTGTATATGATAAGTGTGCTGTCTTGTGAAAGGACTAATTATGCCCTGTAAATAATATGCAAATTGGGCAATGAAATAGTTTCCAAGAAACATATGGTGCAGATTTTTGTTAATAAGTATTATTCCTGAAATTATTTTGGTAGTTCTCATTTTGAAAGAAAGCACCCCATTAGAGGTCATGTTTATCTTAAAATTTTCAACATTACTAATATGTTTTGATTATTGATTTAGATGTGTTATGTTAATGCTTTTACTAAAACAGCTACAATCTTGATGAATGTGTAACAGTAACAAAATTTCAGCTGTAGTTTGCAAAACTATGCCATGCCTCCAGAAGAGCAGCCCTTCAGATAGTGAGATGGTTATTGCTTATTAACTAATACTCTGTAAAGATTTTATTTTAGTAAGAAATAGACATTTTAACTGAGATCACAATGGTTAAAATAGAAAATTATGATTAATATGGTTAAGATTTCTTGAAAAACTGTAGCCACACTATAAGACTTAATACTGATGAATAATTGCCTTTTATTTAATAAAGTTTTACATATTAATATTATATACTGAAATATAGTTTTCATTACATATTAGATAAGGTAAAAGTAGCTCTACTACATGCTGGTTTTTATTTTCTTGAAAAGCAATTTTTGATACTTAAAATATGTTGAGTGAAGTAGTCTTTTGTAGGCTGCTGCACTTAAGAACGTTCTCTTTGGTGGTGTTTATTTGTTCTTAATAAAGAACCAGACTATGCAGTACACAAAATTGTCTTCGTGACCATGTTATATATTGTTGGACAAATGTGTTCCCATGTTTTAATTTTTTCTTCATTGCCTATTGTTCTTTCAGGTGTAATTGTCATGGCCACGCTGATGATTGTGATGCAGCTATGGAACCGTACAGGTGCCTGTGTGTCAAGGAAAGCTATACAGAAGGAAATAACGTTAGTATCTCCTTTGTCTGTCTACGTCACCTATGAACAGCCTCAAAATTGGGATTTTAGTCCTGGGAAAGAATGTCTGTGTGTATATGTGTTAGTGTTGTCCTAGCTTTTATAGGGAAACTTTCCACAGCAGGGCTTGTATTAAATAAGGAGACAAAAAAACTTTCCCTTCCCCCACTACTGTCAAAAGCCATTCCACCAGAGACCATTAGGTGTTCTGTGTTCAGGGATTAGATTTATTGCTAGAGGATTATGCCACTTTCAAACATTAGATGCAAATCTGAATTAGGTCATCAGCACTTGATAAAGATTATGGCTCTACCTGCTGTAGCAACTACAAATGATCTGTGGAGTGAAAAGGTAATGAAGACCCAATGTTCACAGCAGGTGTGCTTCAGAGATTCTTTTTTTCCTTTTTTTTTTTTTTTTTTTACCCTACAGTAGTTTTAGTCTTGTCCTGTGGACTCCAGACCCATTCCCCAGAGAGTCGTGGTGAATGGAGCTAAG
>NW_010135116.1:0-627 GCF_000699245.1 Pterocles gutturalis
TGTGATTCTGTGATTCTGTGATTCTCTTTGTAAGTAGTATAATAAAAATTCCAGTATTTTATATTTCATGAAGGGAAAAGGACAAATTCTGTGTATTTGTGAGAGGAAGGCTGTTGGAGCAGTCATGAAATGATGCCGCACTCCTGATTTTGCAGTTCAAGTTCATAAACAATAGGGCTGCTTTTGGAAAGAAAGATATTTTTTTCTTAAATCAGGGATCCATGTTTCTTCTATTTTAGGGCTATAGTAAGTAGATGTTCAAATGAGTGTTTGCAGTTTGTCACTTTTGCTTGTAATTCATTCCTGTAGAACAGTGGTTTTCAGCCACCTGATCTCTGCAATATTAAATATCATATTTAGTCATAAGGACAGAAGAACTGTGTCAGTTGAAGTTTAATAAAAAAGTAAAGTTAGATATCTTTACATGGTTTAAGTAAAAACAAAAAAACCCAACCAGATGGGATCCACCCAAGAGTACTGAGAGAGCTGGCAGAGGAGCTTGCCAAGCCACTCTCCATCATTTATCAACAGTCCTCGCTAACAAGGGAGGTCCCAGAAGACTGGAAACTTGCCAATGTGACACCCATCTACAAAAAGAGCTGTAAGGAGGACCCGGGGAACTACAGG
>NW_010135117.1:0-5146 GCF_000699245.1 Pterocles gutturalis
TTCTATATATATATATATATGAATAATTTTGGTATCTGCTATTGTCCTTGCCTAGTCTGGGAGGTTATGATAATGAATTTTGTAATTTCCAGATGATACTTCTTGTCACTATTATTGCTTGAAGTTTAAAAAGCACCAGTAGCTGAGTCCGGGCTGCCTCTTGGAAAAACCCACAGTCCAGTACATACAGATAACAAGAATACATAATGATAACAAATGGGAGATGATTAGGATCACTAGAGTGATATAAGGTAGGGAAGCATTTTTAGAGCTTCTTGTATTTTGCATCATGAACTTCAGTTCAAATTCTATCAAAAGCAATTCTCGTTTAAAAAGCCAGAGAGATTTCTCCACATCATAGCTGAGAAACATGTCTTAAAAATGTGAGCCAAGCATAGCTGGTACAATATCATGCCTGAATGTGTAAGATCCCAGATTACTGCCACTTAAATTGTTTGGTTTTTTTGGTTTTTTGATTTTTTATTTTTTTTTTATTGAGGAATACCTGATTCCACCATGATTTTCAGCAAAGATGGTTTCTTCCTAGGCTAAAAAATGAACCTTATTAGCTGGAGTGTAAAATGTAGGAGAGAATGGCTGTTACCAGCTGCAGAAACAGAGATCCCAGCTGCAGATACAGACCAATCTCCTGGCAATGGACAACAGCCTTTACTCCATTCTGAGCACCAGGGAGAAAATCTTAATGCACTTTGTATGTATTCTTTTTGAGATTATTATTAAACATAAGATACCAGACCTTTTTCCCTATGCATCTGTATAAAATCCTGACTGGGGAAAGCAGGATTTGGGAAGAGGTAAGGATGTTTATAGCACATGTTCTGACGGGCTATGGAGGGCAAATTAACTTCTGTGGTAGATGGACTTAGGAAGGAAATGGGGTAATAGGAGAAAAAAAAGATAAATTCATGTATAGGCAGAACCTCAAAGGTCAGAAATAGACCAGAATTTATTTTTATATATTATTTCTTTTCATAGCAAAATTATCTGCTTTATAAAGCAATGCCCTTAAACTGTGGTGTTTTCATAAGAACACATTTCCATTTCCAAAGAGCCAAAGTGCCCAGAACATGGTTTAGGGAATGGAGAGAATGTATATCAGTTATATCCCAGTTGTATTTTCTTTGTATTGAAAGGAAAATTTAATTTATCATACTGGTGTCATTCATTGATTAACAGACCTGAACCTATAGAATTAAGCTTATAGTGCCTGTCATTTAGTTGGGCTCTGCTTTGTCCAAGTTGGCCAAACCATCAGAGAAAAAGAGGCTCCTGAATTTAACATTTTAACCTCTTGTTTCTAGCACTGCAACACATCACTGTACTGCCCTGTAGCTAAGAACCAAGTTCCATGCTCAAAGTGTGGTTCAGAACTTGAACTGCTGGTGTGCTGGCTCAGAGCTGCACTGACACCTTCAGTTAATCTTTCCAGATCAGGATAGTAGTTTACATCTCTGTTGAGATCTAGTGTCTTGTGTTTACATTTCTCTCAGCTTGTTCATGGTTATAGTTGTTCAAATGGTCTTGGATTTTAACCTTGTTGGATCTTCCCTTTGTAAGTTCCATTCATTTAGTCAGGGTGGAGGTGGCGTCTCTGCTAGAGCCCCACATGGTTTTTCATTTGTGTATGCTTTTTGATTTCTCTCAGGTAAGAGGTTGCATGCCTGAAATTTGTTTAAGGAAGCTGCATTCGTTTTCAGTAGACATGCCACCTGTTGCACTGCAGTAACATGGACCAGTTAAGGTTGCATTTGTTCTGAAGAGCTTAATTCTGTAGCTGCTACTGGCAGGGCATCAGTGGTATAGTACGTGTACATAGAAAGGATTTGCTTATGTGTTGGAGGACTGAGGTGAGGCCTTAAGATACAAGACCTCCTCTGCAGCCCAAATAGTGTTATTTTCCCAAGAGGGTGGCAATAGCAGATGTTTGTGAATGGCAAGACCAAGCCTGCAATATGATCAGAAAAATAATTCTCATTAGAAATTTCACTTCATTGTGCTGAAGGGAAGTGAAGCACCATTTATTGATACGACTGAAGAGTTTTACACTCTGTTGTGTTATGGATAGAGAAAAGTAGTAAAACAGCTTCCACTTAGCGTGTTATCAGTGCAGCCGCCAGTTACAGGGAAGTCACACGCGCACAGTGCCTTCACACCAGGGAAAGTAAACTTCTGCAGTACCTAGCACAGTCATGAAATGCTCTGCACGCACATCTGATCTCTGGAACTGTTTCCTGGGTTATGATCTAGTACAACTACAGGTATATATCACTGCTTACCATAATCTCACCAGTGTAAGAATAGACATACAGAATCTCAGGAAGGTGTGAAAACAAACGTGCAGATGTTCTCTGTCTCTCTCTCTGTGCAGTCACCATGTATCAAAAAACAGAGATACAATGATACGTTGTATGTCAGGGGAAAAAAACAGACTACACCCCATGCAGCCATCACACCTTGAAAATAGACATAAAATGGTAAGTCAATATGAATACACAGCTCCTAACAGCCTAATAGAATAGATCACACCACAGCCAGGTACATCTGTTCTCAGCACTAACCATTATCATTAGCTTAAAACACTTAAAATCACTGAGCTTCCTCAGGTCTGGGGACAGATTATAACAAGAAGAATCTGCTAAATAGATTTAGCAATGTAGCAAGCAGGGACCTTGACTCCATTAAAACGATACATTTTGCATCTCAAAGGCTGTAGGCTGTTTTCAGAGGAGCAGTCTGAAAGAAGAATGACACTAACACCAGATAGCAATTTCTTTATCACAGTTTAAATACAGAGCTTGAAACCCTTGGACAAACAATTGTGGCAAAGTGGAAAACTATTTGTTTGTGAAAAATCAGGCGTGCCTTGCGTGGCAAGCCATCCGCCATCCTGTAGCATGTGTTCTTGTCAGATTTCTGCATGAGATGCAAAGACCTAACAGTGACTGGACTTCAGACTGTGTGGCTGATGAAAGCAGTCAAATCTTTCTTATGTAGGAAAAGAAACAGGGAAACAGAAGAAATAGCAAATTTCTCCTTGTCTCTCTGTCTTCCCAGTCTGGTATCTGACTGCTGTGAAATGCGAGATGTGGGTTCTTGCAGAGACCTTCAAGTCAGTCAAGTCATGAAAGCGTCAGAGAAGGTTTCAAAAGCAAACAAACAAAAAAAGCAGTTTGATATACTTGCAGCAGTGACTGCTAAGCATTTCTTCCACTTATTCCTCTCCAATCCTGGAAGTCCACAGTAAAAATAAAAAAAGTTGTGTGAAAGGCACTTTATCTGTAGTTTAGACATCTTTGTGGAGCAAAAGATAAGGTCTCACAAAGCCTCTTGGAGTACTGTTTTCGAACCTCTCCTGTATTATCTGTCTCAGTGCTTTTCACTTTTGAGGTTCATGCCTTTTCTGCTGGAGTACAATACAGTGTAGCTTTGGGACTTGGAAAACTCTGCCTAGCAGAGAACACTGGATTGTGTGTTCTTGGGAGCATGGATCACTGTAAAAATACTGATGTCAATACTTATTTCTTGTAGATGTTAAATAAAGTCCGTGCCTTCAGAGCACCCGTATGACCTGCATACAGTGTCTGGACATCCCCAGAAAACTGCTGTCAACAACCATACTTCTCTGGCACAATCGGTCTCTCTGTGCTGAAAGACGATCTGTAATTTTCTCGGGAGGCAGTCTGAGCCTGTGCAGTTAATTCCCTGAGGAATTGGTGGTTAGCATATACCTCACCACTCTCTTCTTCCCATGGGAAGTGTATTTGTTTCATCATGTCGTCTTAAATATAAATACAGGACATCAAGCACATAAAAAACCTATACCAAAATAGGAAACCATATTGTACCCACTTCTATCCTGGAGAAAGGAAGGAATGGTAGGTATGTCAGATGGCATACTCAAAGCAATATCCAAATGATGCTCTGGTAGCACAGCAGTGGTCAGGGAATCAGAACCTGAGTAGGACAGGTGAATACCATGGACCCTAGCAGGAGGAAAGGGTAGCTTGTGGCAAGAAATAACCCATAGCATACGCCTCTTCATTCAGCCCCAGGATGGGGATAGGTGGGATATAATTTTTGTAAGAAAAAAAACAACTAATGAAGTTGCCAAGAACAGATATTTTATAATCTGTGCTAAATCGCTGCTGGAAAACATGAACAGCAACGAAACTGAGAAGACACTAAAAGAAATTCGGGGCAAAGTGCCAGACGCCCAGACGGAAGCAGAATGTGGACCAAAAAGCTTGCGACAATTGGGTAATTATGGTTTATGAATTTCAGCTTTAATCTGTGGTTCAGTGAGTCCTGATTAAATATCTGTTAAACACAATTAAAGTTTGTTTTTGTATTTCACCGTCTTGATCAGAATAATTAGAGACTGCGTGTTTCATGTCAAAAGTAGCAAGAGGAATTTTAGTGAATGAACATCGTTTTTAAAAGCCATTTGTAGCACCAGCTGTTGGCATTATTTTATATTTTAGTGTTATCAGCATAAAGATGGGTCCTCTCAATGCTGAATGCTTTCCAGCGGGGCTAAGAATCTCAGAAAAATGCATGATGCAGTAGGAACTATGCGTGACCACAGGGCTATGCAGAGAGCCCTGGGTGGGACTCTCAAGCTACGATGTTAGACTGTGCACTAAGCAGTGGAGGATGAGAAGTGCTGTGGGCAGGTCACATAGCACCCAGCCTGTGCTTCTCTGCAGAAGATATTTTAGATAGCAAGTGCAATGAGTGATAGGAAGGATCATTGAAAAGGGCACATATCTGATGAGCTGAATTTGGATTCTCTCATTGTGGTGTCTTATCAGAAGCTCCGGATGTCCCAAGGGTTAGGTGTTAGAGTGATAGCCCAGAATGATCATTGTGCTAGCATTACAAGTGCTCTTGGGAAGGAGCCCTTAAACTGTGCTGCTGATGCCTTAGCAAAGTCATCAGGCTACAGGGTTGGCCCTATGCAGATATTGGAAAGGATGGGTATGTACATACCAGTTGCTGCAAGGACTAGGTGTGTTCATCTCCATTAGTAGCAGTTTCACTTAAGTGAGGAGAGGGGATAAAGTCTTCTAAGTTGTTCCTCTGAAGACTAGGAAATAAAAAGCATTTGACACCGTCTCCCACAGTA
>NW_010135118.1:0-15593 GCF_000699245.1 Pterocles gutturalis
CCCAAACCATTCCGTGATTCTATGAAACTGCATCTGAGACAGAATGAAGGGGGGAAAAAAAAGTCTTACTGAAATTTCAGAGTCCTCCCAAGAGGGCTAACCCATGCCTTTGTTGTGGGAGCACCATTTACGCCAGTGCTACTCAAGCTATTCAAGGGTCCAGGGAGAAGAGAGAAGCAATGACATGCAAGCCTTGAAACAATCACAGGGTATTTTGGAAGGAGGAAAGTGAAGGAGGCAATCCCCATTGTAATAACAGACATAGAAATCTTTTTTGTATTAATAAACAAATAACTGACACCATTCAGACAGTTAAAGAAATAATGCCAGTTTCAGTAGGAAGTGGAGATGGTCTATGAAACTGAAATTGCAAGAGAGCTCAGTCCATGTGTAATAAAGCTAATGGAATTCTAATCAACACTTGCTTCTTAGTTTTAATATTAATAATAATAAATTGATGTTTTTTGGTTTTGTTTTGTTTTTTTTTGCTGCAACAGTTCTGCTACAGAAAGAGATGAGTGGTTAGAAGCTATCTCCAAGTCAATTGAAGAATATACAAAAAAGAGAATCACGTTTAATCCTAGCAAAAGTCTTGAAGAGGTATATCACACCATTATTGTTGGTTTGTTTTCTTTCTGAAGTTAAAGTTTCTTTGCAGGTGTTTAGAGAAACAAGAGGCATTCCATGATGAGTAACAAAACATGCTGGTAAATAAGTGAACAGATGATAGAACAGAATGATATTTCATAATGTTATCTACTTGATACATTTAAAATTATATTCTTCCAAAAAACCTAAACTAGCTTTCACAAATTCTCTCAGCAGTCTTGCAAACAGAAAGATAAAATGAAAAGATTTTAAAATACAGCAGCTATTGATAAAAGCAAGCTGGTAAAGCTTGGTAGTCACACAGCCTTTTTGAACTAATTAATTGCAGCTCTGTCTTCAGGTTTGCATTATAATGGTCACTGATGAAATAGTAGATAACATTTAAGATCATGACAATTTCTCAGAGAAGGCTTTCCAACATAATTAGAGTTAACCTGTAATCACTGATAAATATTAATCTTATTTCTCATCACTGACAGTAATGGTATTCTGCCTATGTTCTCTCAGGCAGATCCAGAGAAACAGGAAGAAGACAGTCCGCTGGGATCAAAGGCTCCAATCTGGATCCCTGATACTAGAGCCACTATGTGTATGATCTGTACAAGTGAATTCACATTGACATGGAGAAGGCATCACTGCAGGGCATGTGGAAAGGTTGGCAATTTTGTGATTACCATTATCCATTAGTCATTCAGCTTCCTTGTGTTACAAATACAGATGGAGCCTCATTGCACCACGATGACTCTTTTAAGGGAACACTGTACTATGACACAATTATATGGATTAAAAGCAACATGTTGGGTTAGTGGTCTGGGTTTTTTTGAGTAAGGTGTGAAGACAGATGGCTGTTCAACCTTTTAACCTGTTGTATGTTTCCTATTTTGCATTTTGGAGTACTATTTGTAGTTGTCTTCTGCATATGCAATTACATAGTACAAATGAAGAATGCTACCTGAAATGACAAATATATTCCTCGCTAATTTTCATAAGATAAGTAATGATTTTGTTTTTAGGTTAGTACCAAACTTATTTTATATTTAACACTTATGAAAGGTATATCTAATAATTTTTATTTTTCTTATTTTAATCAAGTGAGAATACAGAATTCAATGCAGTTGAGACATCTGTGTTGTGGAGAAATTGTCAAGAGAGCAATTACTATTTTTAGTTATTTCTTTATAAGCTTATGATTTAAACAGTTCAGTAACACAGTAGGCTTATTCTGCTTTTCATGGATTGTTGATGTTGGTTTATCGACTTGTGTAATTCAGTGATTTTCTTCTACTTAAATTTTTATCATTTAGAGGAGGAGGAAAGATGTTGAACATAAGGACGTAAGGAAAAGCCAAGATCTTAAACCATTTTTAGTGTAAAATAGCACCTATTTCAGGTTCTCTTATGGGATTGGCAGTACTGCGGTGAATGTCTTTGAGCATTTGGTGATTTACAGGTGCACATCATGTACAATAATGCTTTTATCTGTTTGCAGATTGTCTGCCAAGCTTGTTCATCAAATAAACATGGTTTAGACTATATGAAAAACCAGCCAGCAAGAGTATGTGATCATTGCTTCAGGGAGCTACAGAAACAAGGTAAAGAAAATCTACTCATACTGTATGTCTTATTTTTATGGCCCTTATTAACATGGTATGTTTGTGCCTCATCTTTACTACTGAGTTCAAGTGCCTAATTTTCCTAGTGCCTGAAAAGTGATAGGCATCTGAGGTTGTAAGAGCCCAAACAAGTCTCTGTGGAGTAAGCCAGGAAGTGAATTTGCAATACATGGGCTCTTCCTTCCAGAAACATGCACATTTGCCCAACAATAATGATATACATGTAGCTTACGCTGCTTTCTTTTTGAGATAACTAGTGTTATGTTGCTTTCATTAATCACAGGGTACAAGTGTACATTAAAGTCCTTGCAGCTTATGACCTCCCAGTGGGTTCACGTGTACTTTCACTCTCTGTAACATGTATGCCTGTAACTTTCATTTTTGCCAGCTAAGCTGCTGAGATCTGGGGCTCTATAAAGACACAGGCCTTCATCCTAGTGAAGCTGAGTCTTTTCAGTCTCAAGGATCAGCTCATCTGGAATTCAAGCAGCTGGCAAATCTGCACCTTGGTTCTGAGGGCAAACTCCGAACCGTTGCCTACTGCACACTGGCAAGGTGGATGTCAGTGTAAAACACCACAGCTGGAGCTATTAGCATTGAAACACCTTCAGAGAATGTGGTACTACTGATGCATGGTGGTAATAACACTTGCTTAGAGAGGAGGTTCAGGGTCAGTTTCTGTCTCATCCTGAGGGAACTCAAATCTGTCTCTTTGAAGGAGCTTTGTATCATTATGCAGAAACCAATGCAAAATCAACGGGGGCACCCCCCAGTGAAATAGGAATCCAGTTCCTTCTCACCAGACTTGCTCTGAATTCTGTCCAAAGACTCTACTATAAAATACACAAATAAGCCATAAGCAGAGACTGAAACAGTTTGCTGCTCTTCCCTCTGGCAGAGTCTCTAGTTTGACCGAAGCTCTCTAGGGTACTGGGAAATCTGTGATGCCCCAGTGAAATAATCAAGCTATGGCTTCTAGCATGCTGGGGGTGGTATTTGTCATGGGGATGTGGAAAGCAGCCTTGAGAACCCTTGGAAGTGGTGGTGGGAGCCTGCGATGATGGGGAAGGCAAAATGTCTGGACTAACTGCAGGTGTCTGCGTTGGGCACTAGAGGCTGCTGTGCTGCAGGCAATTGCAGGTGCTTGTAGCTGGGAAGAGAGCTGCAGAGAGGTGCAGTACAGCTGGCAATCCAATTACTCTCCTGCTCTGCTCGTTATTTCAGAGCCTCACTATGTGCAGGGACAACTCTAGAAGTAGACTTAATGGAGCTACTCATTCCAGGCTGGGCTGTAAAATAGTTGTAGGTGTTGCTAGAACAGGGGGTTTTGAAGGAGTGAAGTGTTGCAGAAGTCTTCCAAGAGACATGAAAGAACTGCCTGCAGCAGTGGAGAAAGACAGCACGTCTTCTGGAGATGGGAATCTCCAGAAGTGTGTGTGTGATGGCATGATGCTGAAAGAGGAGCCTGACAGCATCCATACTGAAAAAAGCTGAGAGGATAACAGATGTATAGAATTGAAGGACAGAGTTAGGGAACAGAGGTAAAGCACTGGCTGAACTGCAGAGGACAGCTCTAAAAATTTTTGATGTGTTTTTTAAGACTTAATTTTCACCCTGCTTATGGGCAAAGGCAGTTCAACATCAATAAAACAGACTTTGAAAGCAAACAAGACCAATCCATTTAGTTTTAAATTTGTTGTGGTTTTTTTTCAGTCTGATTTGCAATATGGGGGATTCTAACACATGGTGTTGATAATACTGAAAAGTTAATTCAACACTGAATTTAATGTGAAAAAGTCCAAGAATCATTGCCTGTGTTTAGTCACCTGTGACATGAAAGCAATGTATTCATCCTATGCATTTTAGATAACCAGTGCACTCCTAAGAGCGGATCTCCAGTCAACCATAAATCTCCATCAAGTGCCTTGTCCACAGTATTACATAGTATTCCTTCTGGAAGAAAGCAGAAAAAAATACCTGCAGCCCTCAAAGAAGTAAGTGCTTTATTGGTCAAAAGTAATGCCTTGTTGGTATTATATCATTCATATTAATAATGAAAAAAATAATTCCATATTTTAGATATCTTCTCTAGAATCAACAATTGCAATTCTCCTGTAACAGTGGTTTGGGCCTTAGTTTATGTAGGCAGGGACCTGAACTATGAAGCAGTGTATAAACTGCGTAAACACCTGTGAGACTGTGATTCGGAGAGATAGTAGGAATCGTAATTTCTTTCTTGCTTCCCTGTGATTCAAGGAATTGTGATTTACCTCTGCACCAACAGTCAGTGAAAAGACCCCTACACCAACTCAGCTCTTGACTTATGATTAGGAAAGGTAGAGCTAAACTCTGCCTACCTATGCTGGAGGTCTTTGGAATGGGAGGAAGTAATTTTCCTTCTTGTATAGGAATATGTGTTCTCCAGCTGTACATGGTCCTCAGTGTTTCAGCCCTCTCTTGTCCTGTTGCATCCAATTTAAGTTCCAAGCCTTAGTGACTGCAGAAACCTCTCTTCCAGACCAGATAGATGGTGGCAGACAGAACTGCTGTTCTTTCAGCCATCTGAGTTAATTAGCAACATTACCTTGAGATCAGGTACAAATTTGAGGTTTTGACAGGACAGGGCTCTGGAGATCTGGTTTTTTTTTAAAAAAAAAAAAGTGCCACAAAAACCTGGAGAGATGCGTATGTATTCTTGGGGCTTGGTGGTGGTGGTTGTTTTTTTTCTCTTCAGGTTTCAGCAAATACAGAAGACTCTACAATGAGTGGCTACCTACACAGATCTAAGGGCAGTAAGAAACCATGGAAACACCTATGGTTTGTTATAAAAAATAAGGTGCTATACACATATGCTGCTAGTGAGGTAAGAGACTAAATATAAGAAATCAAATATCCAATACTAATACTGTCTTTATAACGAAGTTGTTTATTTTTATGATTTAGAAACAAGCTATAAAATTATATCATCTTACGGTAATTGATCTGATTGCAATGTAGTATTTTGAAAAGGCCCAGTGAGCTTGGTACCATAATACGCTGATATAGCTATGCTGCTTCTGATTCCAGACCTAGCTTTGAGTACCTCTGCACTGCACATCATTGCACAGTTGTAGGTAGGTTCTGAGTCAGTTGAATACATGGGGGTCTGTTTGGATGCGTCACACAGGACTAGTGGCAAAAATCAACACTATAAATGCATCTTGAAGTATCTTGTTCTGCAGTTCCATAAGGTATTTTGAATGCTTGGAAAATGAGCAAACTAAATCTCTTTACTTCTCCTCAAACTGTCATTTTCAGCCTGGAGATATTTAACATACAGTGCTGCAGTAGAAAAAAAAGAAGTGCATCTTATCTAATGGCATTTGCTTTTTTATTTAGAATGTGTAGTCCTATTACAGTGTGGAATAATCTCTAACCAATATATATAAACTCTGCATATCCCAGCATGTGCTGAGGATGTAGTTTGATTGCATTTTGTAATGTTTTGCAACATACAGGGATAAATTGTAGCACTGGAAGAGCTTGAGTTTCGCTTTTTTGCATTGTATGTTGTAGTTTGCTAATAGCTTTCAAGAACAAAATATCCAAAGCATCTGTTTAAAGGTATTGTTATCCCTCATTTTCTTTCAAAATGTAAGGCCCAATCTGTCCAGACCATGTAAAGAATTACCCTTCTTCACCCTCACGCTATCCAGTTATTTCCTGGTTTGTGCTCAGATTTGTTCCCGAGTTGTTCCTGCTGCAGTGGCAACCTTTATTTTAGAACTTCTGAATTATGCCCAGAACCTGTGATGTTATTTCCACCACAGCATTGGCAATACTAAAAAAACAAGTAGTTCTAAAAATATATTAAATTATTATGTACAAAACAATTACTTGTGCAAAGATTTGAAAAATACTTTAGAGCATTGTGTCTCTTCTGGCAGTTGCAAAGGAGACTTTGGCAACTGAAACGAAAGGTACATTAGTCTGTGACAGTCCCCTTATTTTTTTTTCTTGGCTTCCTCTGAGATATCCAGAATAGCTTCCAGAGTAGCTTCAGTTTGCAGCTTGCAATCACAAAATTAACTCTTTCCTATTTTCTTTAAACTAAGGAATATCTGTCCTTATTTTTCACCTTGATGAGCCATTGCAAGAGATATTGTTTAGAGAATCTCAAGGGAAGGTCCAGTGTGGTCTTAGCCAGGAAACCCCACTTAAGCTGCTTATATTAGTTCCAAGTGATACAAAGATCAGTGGTAAAAAGACCACTTATTAGTTGTACGAAGACCTAAGATAGTAAAACAGATTGCTAAGCCTTACTTGACTTTTCCAATATCAGGAGATGCTGCTTTCACAGGATACTCGTTTCAATGTAGAGGCAATTGCCAAAGTCTTCACCTGATGTGTCGGTGTTTATGTACATTCTTTGTTTTTTTTTTTTTTTCTGTCCAGAAGCATTGCAGGACCCTGCCTAGTTACAAAACACTGTTTTGGAATTTGCACGGGATGAAAATACTTTTTTTTTTTTCCTCCAAAAATGCTGTGCATTGTATTCATTAATTAAAATACAAGAGTATAAAAAAAGGAAGTAATTGAGATGAATGAGGAAGGAAACAGGTTGCCTTTTAGTCAGTTTTTGAAATTAAATTAAGAGAAGGTAAAAAGGTACAGTTTGTCTTGCTGCTCTTACCTAGCCAACCACTTGTGAACACTCCACAACTTTTTTTCTCTATCCTGTTAATTCCAGCAACAGAAAGCAAAATAAGTTTAGCTATCAGAAGCATTTAGTGTGACTCCACTGCTTGAGAACATAGGTTACGTCCATAGCTCCTTCTTTTAGATACTCAGTGCAGCTAACAGCATTCCATATCACTTTTAAACTTACTACTAAGGTTGTTGGAGAGAGCACTGGGCTAGATGGACCTTGAGTCTACTGACAGGTGGTAGTCAATCTTTTGATCTAAGAAGTCCTTACTAGGCAGAATGATGAGACTATACAGTGAAAGACAAGGTACGTGTTATCAGGGAAATAAAAAGAGGAAGAGCAATGTTGAAGTCTATGAGGTTTTGTTATTTCCTGTCCCCTGATTCATGCATGGTGACTATAAAAAGCAGCATTTTGTGCATGACTATTTGTAACAACTTGTTTGTTGTATAATCTGTTCCAATGGTATGGTGCATGAGTAAAGTCTAAATGCAGTCCTTAGTATGTCTTACAAGCTCTAATTTTGCCTTGTTTGCTTTTTTTTCCTCTGTGAAATAGGATGTGGCAGCATTAGAGAGCCAGCCTTTACTTGGATTCACAGTCAGTGAAGTAAAAGATGAAAACTCAGAGTCTAGAGTGTTCCATTTACTGCACAAAAACACTTTATTTTACATATTCAAAGCAGATGATCCCCATTCAGCTCAAAAGTAAGAAACTATTTGAATTAATGTGTTACTTTTTTCGAGAAAATGTTTCAGAAGTCATGAATGTTAATATCCACAGATGAAGCATGTATACAAAAGATGCACATTATATAATATGTAAATAAGACTTTAATTACTAATTCCTGGTTTCATTAGGACTTTTGAGGTGCTTTAAATAAAAAAGCAGACTGTCCTCTGCAAAAGAATGTAGGAGAATAGAAAAATCTAAGATAAAATAAGAAATCTTTCTTTTTCCTAGCCCATTCCTTTATACCTGTTCTGCTCAGCTGAAAAATTGAATGTTGCCTTTGGAGAAATCCAGAAAATATAAGAATTAACTGATGTGTTCTTTTTATAATTTCCAGCTCTAAATTTTAGTTATTTTAGTTATTGAAGAATAAAGCAAACACTAAAAAGCAAGGGACAGAAGCTTGAAGTGTGTGTGGAGATGTGCCTGAGCACATAGGCATGCTTAATGTGTTCAGACCACAAGTCTGAATTCAAAGCACACTCACACAAGCTGCTTCTTTTCAAGTCCTGCTGATGTGTTTGAGTTTGGAGACATACTTACCAATTTATATATTGTGTGTGTTTTACATAAAATAACCTAGAAGCTTGGTCATTAATCAGTAGAAAACATATGATATATGAATCATGGAGTAAACTAGAAATGAGCATGGCAGCAATACATTTAAGTTATCTTGCCTATATGCCTAGCTTATCTGACTGGTTTCACTGCAGTTTTCCCAAGTGAATTTTACATTAGTAAAACAGATTTCATGCACTGACTAGTCCATTATTAATACTTAAGCCTTCAAATGGCTGCAGGTATAGTTTTGTGCAAATAGGGATATTCTAAGAAACAAAGTACCCAGGACAACTGAAAATTCTGAACAGCTGAGAACGTGCTTAGTGACACTTCTCTACACACAAATTCTGCAAGTCTTAATGTGATTTCTGGGGGTATTTTGTCTTGCAGATGCACACAAATGTTTCCTTGTTAATTAAGATGTTTCCACTGTGTCCTCATTTGTGATATATTAAAAAAACACCCTAAAAAAATACAAGGCATTGCATGGCCTTGCTTTCCTATTCAGACAGTGGCTTTTGTCATCAGTAGGAAAACTTGAAATTGGACATACTCTTTTACTGAGGCTAGGAATAACATTAAGTACCTCAATTGCAAAATTTCTCCAAGTATTTAATATCCTCAGGAGATTTATGCTGAACCTCCAGAATAAATGCTGCTTTGATAGCTTTAAAAGAAAAATACAAAGAACATGCTGTTGGCCTGTTTTCATCAGTGGACACTGTTTTTTCCTGTTAGGGCCAAAGACATACCTGATGTATTTGTGTAAGTACAGATGTTTACTTTTTTGATGAGCTTTGAAATTTGTCAGTCCAGTACTATGTTCAGTGCTTAAGCTGTTTATGAATTTGCTCTATTTGTATTCCATTTAATTACTTTAATGAATATATGGCAGTGGAAAATAGAGTGAGCTCTGAAAAGTATGGAATAGAAGTTTGAGTTGTGTGTGCAGATGGGCACAAGCACTTACACGTGCTGAATATGTTCATACCAAAAGCTTAAATTCAAAGAACACGCACACAGTTACCAAGTTAAGTATGCAGGGCAAGGAAGACCCAATGTCTGTTAAAATTATCTGCATATCAACTTCGAATTTCCAGTTTGAGACACCTGGGATCAGCTGTTTGGGACTTACCGCCCTTTACAGATACTTGTATTTTCACAGTTATAATGTGCAGGATATCTGTTAATGTGTGACTCAGTAGTAGCACATTTTGTGTGTGTGAATAGAGGGAAGTTGTCATCGTGCAAAGGCACCATTCCTGCACCCCAGCTCATGTGCCCTGTGGCTTCCTCCCTCAGCCCCACTAGTCCTTCACTAACACCCTTGTATCAGCTGCAAAAGCCAAGGGTGTGGATTATGCAGATGGCTGCCTCAGTTCTAGTACCCTCCTGATTCATCCCAGATCATGTTTGCAGTGAAATAAGAGAAGGGAGTATTTGTTTTTTTAAAAGGTATGCAATCATGTTGTTAAAGTTGGCAGAACCTTGGTGTATCCTACATTTTGAGCATTTGATTCCCCAGCTTGACTTGTTCTTTATGCATGTAACTTCAGTATGGAAGAGGTACAGAAAAAAGTTTGTCTGGCCTTGTACTGATACCTAATGCGTCTCTGGCAAGCTTTGTATGTTTGGACTCATCCGATAGATTTCTGGCATTTGCAGTAACAGGCCAACTGGTAATGGAAGTATGATGTTACTTCTTGTGTGAATCTGTAGCTAGTCACAGCAGTGTGATTTATACTTTTACCAGCAACTTCCTAACAGTGTTCAATTTTCTAATAGGTGGATAGAAGCTTTTCAGGAAGGCACCATATTATAGCAGTGTCAGCATCGTGTCTGCAAGTTCAAAGGAAAATGTTCAAGGATGGTGGTAAAACAGAGTACAGCAGCTGTTCAAAGAGACAGAATCCTGCCGTCTCAACCTACACAAAACTGTATATTTGTCAGGATTAGGAGTTGTTGCATTTTTAGTGTAAGGTAATATTTTTTTTAAAGAATCATGTGTATTTCTGTGTTGATACAAAATGTGTTATTTATTAAATTCCAATGTTTACTTTAATGGTCAGAATTATTTGTGAGGTCTGCAATGAGGTCCAATGTGCCCATGTCTTCATAATGGCAGTTGGTTGGTCAACGTATTCCTAAAGTTTGTGCTTTTTTTTAAAAAACAAAACACAAAACAAAACTGTTGCAGTTGTACAGTTCCACATGATTTGTGTATAGGTCTTGAGTTGCTGATGCTCACTTTGCAATTTAACAAGACCAGAATAGGAATTTCAAAGGTTTGGGATCTTTCTTGGCTATGTAAACTCCTTTATGAGAAGTCCTATAATATTGCTGCTCTTTTGCTTGAATGGCAGTTGAAAACTTGCATACCAGTACATTAAAATAGTACAACAAGTTCTGTATCACAGAAGCAATTGCAAGTACAGTTCAATTACTGAAAAAGAGAAAAGGGAAAAATATTTTAAAACAGACTTTGCAATTACAGAGATAAGGCATTAGAGCTTTTACAGTACTACAAATACCAAAGAGACTAAATGAGCTATCTTCAAACAATTGCAGGATATATTTTTCTTGTATGTTTCCAATGGTAATTTACAGCAGAATAAAAAATACATTTTTGATATACAGGGAAAAGATGAAATATCTTATTTGTTTCAAAGCTTTGTGTCAAATGAGTTCTGTACACAGTATGAAACACTGCACTAACTATTGTTCAAAGAACGTTAAATATATGCACCCCCCCAAAAAAAATTATTATATATTTAAATATTGTTTAAACTGGAATTGCCATACTAAGAAAACACAGCTTTTTTTTTTTTTTTTTAGTGCAGATAGCATTGAAATGCATACCATTCTTTGAAATACCTTTTGTTTACACTATGATTTGTTCTGTTTGACATTTTAAAACACAACTCACTTCTAGGTGTTTGAGTTTTTTTTCTTTAAGAAAATTGTCGGTATACCTCATTAGGAAATATTTACTGATGATTCTGGTGCATTTATCCTATTTAACTTTTGAAAACTTTTTAACACTGTAATAGCATAAATGGAACTAGAACTATGAAAAACACGTGAAAGGAAACTATTTTTATGTCAAATGTGATGCATATGTAGCCAGTTAATTTTACTGTATGAAACACTTCTCAGTAGTCCTCTGAATCAAGCTAGTTGTGGTAACAGAATTAAGAGCAATTAACTTAATAATAGTTTGAATCCATGTTAATACCTATTCTATGGCCTCAACAAAGGCAAGAGAACAGATGGTAGAATAGTTAGTAGTCATCACAGAAAGGCCAAGAATGAAAATGCAAACCAAAATTCTCTTATTCCCTCAAATACCTCAAGATCAGGTTTCAGATACTAACATAGCTCCGAAGAAGCTTGATTTTCCAGAGCTTCCGTGAAGTTAGTAGCAAGCTTAGAAGCCTAATGCTTAATACAGGTAATTTCATTGAGCATTTCAGTAGAGTACCTTTCTGAATCAGGGACTTAAGGCTGTAGATCTGGCTTCCCTCATGAATGCTACAGATTTGACCAGATAGCATTTGAAATTCGGTGGAAGTCTGATCAAAGCCTTTTATTTTAATACACACATGATGAATTAATATTTTTCTCTTATTATATATAAAGGGCTTTTACTTAATTTTCAAAACTAGCTGCTGACTGAAGCCACGTAAGCTATTAGCAAGTCGCTTCAGGATGATTTCTGACATAGTTTTTATTGCATCCAAAACAAAACTGATACCAATGTAAAATAGATGTGATGTGGCTCTTCCAGTTGATTTCATCAAAGGGAAGAGCTTCTTAATATTTTTATAGGGACTACACACCAACGAAGTTGGAAAGCCATGAACCGGCAAAGGAATTGGAGATTTGGCTAAGAGCAAGCTAATTTCATTTAAATTTGATATTTGATCTGCCTGCTGCAAAATAGAGCAATAAACGTCAAAACATATGCTGAATAAGGTGCCCGAGTTCTGCCTCACGTGTGGCATCAAACTACCTCTCAAGGATTTGGTGCAGAGTGAGAAAATTGTTTCAAGTGTTCTGTAAAAATCCGAGGACATCTTCCAGAAGCAGTTGATCAATCAAAAAATCTTTCTGTGACAGAAATAGATTGGAATGGAGCCTTAAAAACAATAGTACAATATTGCTAATTCTGTGTGAAATAAACTCTTCGTAAACATGTTTGAATATTTCTTTTCCTCTTTCTCCAGCACTAGTGCTTTGTGTCATATAAAGAACCCACAACACTGGCATTTTTCAGAACACTTTCAGATGGTTGCTTTTAAAACTTACTCTATTTCTCCAGCTTGCCTCCCATTTTGATTCATTACCATCAAAAGTAAAGTATTCACTTACTGATTTGACTAAACACTAAAACAAGACCAGAAGTTTTTAAACAGCTGGCTACCTCTTACAAGAATCTATAGTTCGTAATTAATTTACGATTGGATAGTAGAGTATGAGACAAACAATAGCATAGTTCTAGCATCTTTATTCTTGGATAAATTTATCTAGGATACTGAATTCTCTTTAATTTAAAACTATTTTTTGTGCCCAAAGGACTTAAAACAAATGGATAGCTAACAGCTATGGAACACATTTTATTAAATATTTTTTGTGTGTGGAAACGTGATTACTTGATTATGTATATTACATCATAATATAAATAGATGTTTGGAAAGACACAGTCAATGTATTTGTTTTCCATAACTGCTGTCCCCTGTATTTACCATCCAAATAGGCTTTTATTTGGAGCAGTCCTAAATTGTACTGTCTAAATGAAAGAATAGAGTCTTTATTTTGTAAATTAAAACAGTTTAAAGTTGTTGTAAATATTCCTGTGGATATGTATCATTTTTGTATAAATAAATTCACATTAGTTGAGTCTGCATCGTGGGTTTTTTATGTTTTCAGGTTATTATGTAATTTGGGTATTCCGTGATTTTGAAAGGGCAGAATTTGCTGTCATTATCTTGCCCGTCAGTCTTGCTTTAAAATTCCTACTATGTTTTGCCCTTATGAACAGAAAAGGGTCTGAAAAGGTAGGCTGTGTGCACAGGCTGACACTGCAGCTGGATCTAACCACCTAAAACATTAGTTTTAAGTGAATTCTCTTGCTCATGTCAGCCAAGACACTACACAGTCCCACTACCGAAACTGGTGCCTTTGCTATGAAAATTATTTCCATCTTCCTGCCCTCCTGGCTTTCCTTAGCTTCCTCATGCTGTTTAGTTCTTCACTTTCTGTTCCTTCTTGTCCAGCTGCCAAACAAAAAGCCCAAGCCTTCACCAGTTCATGATGTTTGTTTTTTATAAAGCCCTTACAAAACTTGGTGCAGAGCATGGGCTGGAACACAGCTTGCAGACAAAGCACAACAATCCAAAAAATTGCTCCTGAGCAAGTCCTACCTGTAGGACACCAAGCAGTGAGGTTTTATGTCCTGAAGCCCGCTCCCACCTCTGGGGAATGATGGCCTGTCTGAGCTTCATCAGCCCAGGAATAAACTAGGCTCCCTCTGCCACTGTCTTATTTTTGTGAAGAGGTGGGATTTTTAGTCATCTCACCCTCTTCAGCCACAAATAGGTGAATTTACGCAGTGCTGTGGTCCTGTTTGTCTTTTGAAAAAGAAAGTAATCCCACCATCCTACTCTTCTTAATGGTTACTACATCTGATATTCACACTAATTTAAAAAAATAAATTCTTTAGCATGTTATGGATAGACACACCCGTGGCAAAGAAAGCATGCTCAGAAACAGTCATTCTGAAGAATTAAGGGTGTTAGGTCTGTGTGAAGGTCAAATGAAGGGTGTTACATTAAAAAATCCTTTTGCAAAATCCAGTTCTGCTGTTATCTATTAAACTATGCCTGAATCACACAGTTTCTGTTGGCATAAGTATTTTAGCAGGGCCAACAGGCTAGTTATGCTGTCTCCTTATACTTCTCTGACAGATGTTTGAAAGCAGTTTTTTGATAACTTGCAGTAACAGCATAAAGGGTTTTGCTTCCCTGCATGTTTTTCATAGGGATATGTCTCTTGTAATCCTGGCTGACACAGCTATATGGACATGCCTTTCTAATACACATCATGAATTGGGTCACTTGCTAAGAAAAAAAAAACATCAAAAAGTTTTACTGGTAAAGGTGACATTTCTGCTCTATTTAGGATATCAGAATACTTGTCTGAAATAAGCTTTGGTGCAAATTCCTTGGTATTTGTTAAATTAAACTGCAATAAGCTCCTTCATTTAGAAAGTGAATGTGCAGCTCAGGCTAGTTTGAAAAATGACAAGTACTGTAAATTGAGAGTGCTGTAACATTCCATGCTTTCGGGAAATGCTTAGCAAGTTAATTGCTCCAATTTAAAAATTTAAATAAGGTTCATTTGCATTTGGCTTTTGGGAATGCGTTTGATCAAAAATCAAAATACGATGCTTGCAAGTACTGACTGAACTAGTGATCCTGAGCTAGGGTTGCTAGATGCAACTGCAGCTGTGGGATTCGGGGTGGCAATAAAAGCAGTAAAGGAATTTGCAAGATAAGAGTGTGAATGATTTTATTAATGTTAACACATAAATTGCTTGTATTCTTTGGGTTTTTTCATATCTCAGCTTCTCAGATTTGATGCTTATGTCATCTCATTCAGTAGAAATTGCATTAAATGGTCTAAATTAATTTCGGATAATGAAATTGTGCATACAGCTGTGGTGGCCTAAATGATCTTGAAGTTCCTCCTGATCTCTTACTCCAGCTATACAATCTTTATTGGACAGATGGAAGAGGAGAAAAAAGGGACATATTTAAAGAATAAAACTCTTACTTAAAATCAAGGTCATTAAAATAATTAGCATAACTAAGTAATTAGCTACCACAACTTTGGTCCAAACAAATGTTGAGACATAGCCAGAAGAGCAGTAAATTGTGCCTTCGGCACTTTTTCAAAAGTCCTACTACAGCTGGAGCGCACTCATCGGCAGCCAAGCTCCCCATTGCCTTTCCAAACCCTGTTGAGAGCAGTGTTGACATTTAACAAAGTAATTGGCGGCTGCCACGCTGGAGAGGACAGACAGCTCTTTCAAACACCAGGGGTTGAAGTGCTACAGTAACTGCGAGGGTGATACAGCGGTGTGATACAGCGGTTTACCTCTCCGCCATGTCGCACGTTTCAAACCCAACCGGCCAGTCTGGTCTGTGCGTTTGCCACGCTACCCACAGCCGCACGCGAAGACCTTGCACCTGCGATGCTCAAACCTGACACGTTCCCGCGCCCCTGCGGAGAGCTGCAGCGGGCATTGGGAGACTCCACTTCTCCCGTGACGGGCGCAGCAATGTCCCCAGGGCTGCGACAACTGCTTGGGGCCCAGCCATGCTCCCCCA
>NW_010135119.1:0-1011 GCF_000699245.1 Pterocles gutturalis
CGACTCTCTGGGCTCGGCCATCCAGCCCTTACATACTTCTTGAGTGAGAATCAACTCAAGTGCAATATATTCACATAGTTTACCTCTCTAAAGTAACAGATATTAATACTCTCACATCCCAATCTGATATATTTTTAAAGGCAAAGAACTTGGATACTGTGTGCGACCTGAGAGAGTGTCAGAGCAAAGTCGAAGTGCTGAGGTCCCATTCTGCTCTGCAGGCTGCTGACACTGTTGCTGTGGGTTGTTACATTGACGTGTCACTCCTCTCTCTCAAAGAAGAAAGAGGTATCAGCAAAATTTTGGAGAAATTATTCATCTAAACCCTTGTAGGAAGAAGATAGGATTATTTTCATGCACATATAAGCTGAAATACCTGAAGAAAATCAATTATGAACACACACATCCTGTCCAGTCCGACACATCACAGCAGCAGCAGTTTGCACCACTGGAGACATCGGAGCGAACACTGTTCAGCCAGATGAAGGTAAACCTGTTTGTGAAAGGAAGAGGCTGTTTCTCAGCCTTCCTAGAAATGCACATCTGCGGGGTGTTTCCTACCGCACAGGGGCACATGTCAGAGAAAGCTCCGTACCTGGGCTCTGACAAAGCACACGGGAGAGAGAGAAATGGGAGAGGACAGATAAACTCCATCTATCAGTTAGACTGAGGTGAAAACAAACACATGCTGTCTTCAGTCAAGTGACTTGGAAACATCAGATAAACCCCTCATTTTAACACACTAAACCACGTGTGACCCATTCAGACTGCCTACAGTCTGTGGATGCTTTGTCAGTTCTTACGCATCATCCCAAGAACAGGTATCTCTGTGTGTGACCTGAGTAAAACTTCTCGGAAGGAACAGTCTTGTCAGTGCTTGTGCAACACCTTGGGCTCTTTTCACCATTTTAAAGCAGTTCTTTTCTGTAACACTGAATATTTTTTCTCAGTTTTCCCCTTCCTGGAGATCTCTTTTTTTTTTTGTCAGGGTTTCTGGATGAGGGGATGGAG
>NW_010135120.1:0-4997 GCF_000699245.1 Pterocles gutturalis
GGCTCGCGGCGTGGCACGGCCGCGGGTGAGCGGTGGGGGCTGTGGGAACTGTGGGGACAGAACTCGGGCTGCTGCTGCTGCCACTCGGGTCGAATGGCGTTTTTTCCCCAAAAAACCTGTGATTGGTGTGTTGTGCTTAACCTTACTGAGCAGGATTTAACTGAATTCATGTGTTAGAACCACAAGAGCCTTTTGGTTCGGTTGGGTGGGTGGGTTTTTTTGTTGGTTTTTAAAGAAGGATTTATTTGGGAATTAAGTAGCCTGAGATAACAAAAGCTGTGCTTGCAGGGGAACTACAGGAGCACTGCTGTAACTCCCGAGACAGGCACTCATCCCGCAGCCACAGCCTGACTGGAGGGGGGGTGTTGCCTCCTGCTAGTTTGCAGTGTTCGACGATTTTTAAAAATTACGTTCAAGCCATGGAGGAGAAGGAAAATCAACATGTAGTGATTTTTTTTTTTTTTTGGTACTATATGACTGAATAGCAGTTATGTAAAACAAAAATTACTGTTCTCCTTTTCCCAAAATACAAAATTCCCCATTAAGTTTAACATACATGTTAGAGGACTAAGCCATACAAGTTTGGAGCTATTTTATACTTAAAAAGTAAAGAGACAGCAGTCTACAGTCTTCTGTCTGAAGTTATATACCTGGCATCTTGGATACTGATGGAAAAAGGATTTTCTTCTGCCTCTTTAGTTAATAGTCAAATAGTTGTGGAGATACAAATAAAAATTAAAAAAAGTGTTCCTGTTCTGACATCTGCTAAAACCTCTGGCTTTACTGGTGCATAAACGACAGTGACCTGTAACACATTAAATTGGACATGGACAGACATTTGTAAGTCATTTGCTGCAAATCAACAAATTACTTCTAGAGCTGAGATGTCACTTTCGTGCTCCTAGCTTTTCAGGAATATGAAGCGGCATGTAGTGCCTTAAAGCACTGTGATGAGGGCTGATACCACTTTCCTCATCTGAAACTGCACAAAACTGCTTTTTTTTTTTCCTTTTTTTGATTAGCAATTAACTGAAGTGCTTGCTCATTAGAAGCAATGCCCAGTTGAAAGCAGTCGGATGCTGTACAGCCTGTGGAAAGGTAAATGAGCAGTAGCTATAATTTATACCAGTGATCAGTAATACTCCAGATATTCTGACAGACAAGGCAGTGTTTCTGGGAAGCGCTGTATGCCTGCAATCCCTGTTGAACTGCGCATGTGTTTGCGTGGATTGAGACATGCAGGCCTACATATTTGAGCTTAGATCCATGGTGTTTTCCACCAAATAAAGCTGTCAGCTTCTACTTTCAAAGCTGAAACCAAGCAAAAAGCATTATAAATACCAGAAAGTTAAATGTACTTTTTTTTTTTTCCGTCACTTTTAATTGGTTGTAGGGTTCAGATATGGCTGATTTTTCTATATGGTTATTTTCTTGAAACATGCCTTTTAAATGGTTTGGGGCTATTCTTCAAAATATGGCAATTGCTATGGAAGAGCTGGCAAGGTTGTAAGTGGTTTTAGAAACAATACATCTAATTGTAAATTACTTTATTGCTTTGAAGTTGAGATAATTGCTGAGTCTGTGGTAACCAGTTAGCGTGTATCTCAAATGGTCTGAAATACTTAGACATTACTGTTTAGTCACAAAGAATTTTGGCCTGTGTGCTGACTTATTTTTTAGCAGGACTGCAGCGCTGTTGGAAGATTCAGTTGGTGAAAACCCTAATGTAATGAAGCTTGCAACTAATATGCCATTAAATCGCGTGCTGATGGCTGTTGCCATTTGCCAGCTGAAACAACAGGCCTTGAGTATTTCAGAATGCTTGTTCATAACCATGTTCCTCAGGCAGACCACCAGGCCTGGTCTGCTCCTGTTTGGACCCTGTACAAAAGATGGAGGTGGTGAGAATACTTGAAATGTTGCCTGGGAGATTTTATAGCCATGAAATGCAGCACTGCAATGAGCATATTGCCACCACATGGCTATTTCTGCTACCTGCACCCATGTCTGCTAAGCCAAACTGTACTTTTTCCTCCTGCACTGTGCTGGTGTGGAGGTCCTAATGGACAAGTTGTTTGGAGCCTAACTTCAAGCTTTCCCTCAAAGGATTTAGGTAGGACAGAAATGGGACACGTGTGCAGAGAGCTTGGCTTGCAAGTGCTTTGCAGGAACGTGGAAGTGCTTTCTGGGACTGAAGGGGTCTGGCTTGGTGTACGGGTGATTGGCTTTGGATGTGATGACCCACTGCGTGACTGGAGGGGCACAAATTTCAGCACTGGAGGGATGGGTAACCTCTGGAGCTGAAAAGCTGGGAGGGGGATGCCATGGAAATTTATCTGACATAAGAGAAGAAAAGGTTTCCTTGCAATGTGCGTTCCTTTCCATCTTGCAGAATACCAGCAGTCCAAGCCTGTCTCCTGGACCCATCAACCACCCGAAGGCAAACCATTTGCTTCCTGCAAGCCATTTTGCCTTTCCTAATTCTTAGGGAAATCCTCATTGTGCAGGAGGATGAACATCAGTTCTTTGCAAGTATTGTCCCAGAATAGGAGGCAGAGCTGCAGAAACGAGATCATCAAAACTTTGCAGTGGATGGTTTCCAGACTGTTTGGAGGGGTGGCTCAGGGAGTACAGTACCAGGTGGGGGTTGTACATGGAGGAGAAGTAACATGGCTTCTGCATGTAAGGCAGGTGATAGTGGTTTGGGTACTGATGTACAACTATCAGCTGCAAGTGACAGCACAGTGTTGGCCTTTCCCTTGTAGGTTGCAGTCAGTGAAGTGAAGGTTTGGGGGACAGCTTTGAACCACATGTTTCACAAGGATGTTTAGCGCTAACCTAATGGAAAATAGACTCCTCAAGTCAGAAGTGAGGAGCCTCAGCACTAGATATTTCAGTCTGCCAGTCCATTTCTGTTGTACCAAATCAATTACTAGTGTAGACAGTCCCACCACCTTGGGAACTCCAGAACTTCCTGGTCTGTGGCATCTTTGTAGTAAGCATGGAGGCTGAAGACATTACTACAAATCTATCTGGAAGGACAGGGATGAAGGATAGTGCAAGTCTGAGGGGAAAATAAAGCTCATGTTCTTGCTATAGGGATCATTCCGAGGGAGAGAAGAGACTAGGTGTAGCCACCATTTTATCGCTTGATATTTGCTCGCTGTAACCCTGTAACAATGGTGACATGCAGGTAAATGGTGCAGCTGGGCAGCGCAGGATGCATTGCTGTGTGAAAAGGGAGCTGAAGACCACCAAGATAATTTGGAGCAGATTTGATGACACAAACTGTGACTACTGATTCCAACAGGAGTGAAAACATCAGAGGTGTTCAGCTGTGTTCAAGGATTGCCTTGATGTGGTCTGATTTACAGCAGAGGAAAACACTTGCAGAGACAGGTCTTTGGAGGAATGTTTCTTTGCAGTGTAAGAATTGTACTTCCAGGTTCTATTTTCTATACTTTGACTGCATAACAAGTTGTTTTTCTTAGTTTGCTTAATATTCTTGATAACTGCCAGTTGCTATGGAGTTATGGTGCAGCAGGAGCATCTTCTGCCTGTTTATTAGCCAACTGCAAATATTTACCTTTAAAATCCCATGCAAAAACAGCAACCCAAAAGAACAACATAGGGTTGAAAATGGTGTATTTCTTGGACATTTTTGGAAGACTTATATCAATTTTTCAATGACTAATTGTTCAGGCATGCAACGGAGTTAGAGAGTCACTCAACATCAGCCAAACTCTGGGAATCATCTTGGTACACTGCCTCGGCCAGGGTGATGTGATACTACCAGGCAACAGCTCACAGGGAAGGAGGGTTGTGATGTAAGAGAGTGGATTTTTAGGAGTAGAAGTTATTTGTTAGTGAAGTTTCCTAGCTTGAAAGATCTGTGCAAGGGAAATATGGGGCATTTGTATATCAAAGGTAAAAAAGTCACTTGCAAATTGCTATTACATGCAATAGGGAAAAAAAATGTTGGAGGACAAAGACCACACAGACAAGTGGGTATTGCCAAAAGTCAGACAGAGTTTGAGGAAACTGGCCAACAGCAGTAGTTCCCAGGTCACCGGATTTTTGTTTTCAGTTTGATTTCAAACTGATTTGAGCCAGATCCAATATTTTCCTTCCATTTCTGGTACATCTGAAGTTCCTCTGATCCTTTCCAGTTCGATCAGGGTTCTGGTTAGTGTTTGTGCTCACAGCAGGAAGCCGTTTTCCTCAGCAACAGCCGAAGGCCTCAAGGCAGATCCACTGGATGTGTCCGTCCCCAGGCTGGACACCCCAAAGCCATCACGGGCATATCCTGGGGCAGAGAGTGAAAAACCACCAGATTTCATCCTTTGGTATTTGTAAGCCTGGTTATTCTTTAGTTGTGGACAGATTTTTGACCAGAAAAAGAGGTGGTCTCCTTTTTCCCTTCTCTTGTCAGCTTGTGCTCCCTATGTGATACCGCTGAGCTGTGGAAGGAAAGCACAAGTGAGAAAGCACGGGAGCTGTGCTGAATGCAGAGAGGGGCTCCACGCTCCTTGGGCGCCTGTGTTCCCTCTGAGACCGGCAAGGAGCGAGGCAGGGAGCAGGAGCTGGGTGCCAACGTGCTGCCGTGGAACCAGCCACGCACCAGAAGCGCTGTATGGGCTGAAACCTTTGGCCATTGTTTTATATTTAATGTTTTCAATACCACAAGCTTTAGAGAGAGGTGAAAGACTTTTATTATCTGTCTCTAATGGAATATACTTTCAAATTTCTTAAAGCAACTTATGCTCTGAAATACAAGATTGTCTGTCCTTAGGAAAGGTAACTTTGGTCTTCAGATACCATGGCAGCACAGTTCTGGATGCGGCTACCTGTTTCATTTGTTCTCATCTGTACTGCTGACAAGAGTCTAAAAAAAGAGACTCTTTCGGGAACTTCAAAGGCAGCGTCCCAGCGCCCGGCCGGAGCCGAGCGGGGCGGGCGGAACGCTGGTGCGCGGAACGCTCGGCGCAGCTCCTGTT
>NW_010135121.1:0-6726 GCF_000699245.1 Pterocles gutturalis
CGGGGAGGGTGTCCTGGGGGCACCCCCTGCCCTCAGCCGGGCTCTGCTCTGCCCGGGCAGGGTTTCCTCACCGCGGGGAGTGCTTTGGCCCCCATCTCCCCTCCCAGCGGGGTGTTTTTGCCTTTTCATGGCGAGCTGTCAAGCCAAGAGAGCGTGCAGTTCCTGGTCTGGTCCTGCCACCTCGGGATGTCACCACGGGCCAGTTCGGAGTCTAGGGACACTCAGCCTGCACCAATGGGCCGAGAAGGATGTGTCCCTTGTGAGCATCACACCCCTGCCATGTCTGTACACCGACAGCCCCCTCTACACCGAGGGGTCTTGCCGCCAGTGTCCCTTGCTGCAGGATGCTCTGTGACATCTAGTGATAGGACAAGGGGCAATGGGTTCAAGCTGGAACATAGGAGGTTCCGCTTGCTAACATTCTGTGATTCTGTGATTCTGTGATTCTGAGGTCTGTGGTGAAAGGAGCCGCCACGGCGCACAGGGACCTCAGGCTGGCGTGCAGCACGCGATGCTTTCCAGACACCCATAATGAGTCTGGCTCGAAGGAATTTAGGCTCCAAACCCTGCTCGCAGCAATTACACTGAAATGACCTCTGTTTGCATCAAGAGCAGCACTGTCATCCCCAGCACGTGGGGTGGCGTGACTCATGTAACGCTGTGTCCTGAATAAACCACAGAGTTACGCACGCAGTAGAGAAATGAAAAACAGAATTTTTGATAAGAGCTTTCCAAATGGCAAGGCCTGATGTTAAATGCCAGCTGAGTATGTCACCCTTGAGGCCACACCAGCTTGCGAGCTCCTGTAAAGCGAGGTCTGTGTGAGTTTTTGTATTTAAGCCTTTGTACGAAGACATTTAAACTCAACTTTCTCTGCTGGTGTGTGCAGCTGTTAGCTTGATTCCAGAGAGTTTTCTGTGGCCTATCCTTTATCAGGATTTCATTGCAGGTTTTGGACTATGAAGTTCTTTGACCTAATTCTGTATTTTTAATTTTTTTTTCCCTTAGTGTCACCTTGGAAGAATATAACCTTGCTGCTCCACTGACTGGCTGGAAATATTGGCTCACCTACACTTCTGCCTGCGGTGCCTGCCCGATCGCGGTGTAGCCTGGTGGGCGAAGAAAAGCACCGGAGAGGCTACAGAGAATTTTCTTGTGCTTCGCTGAACTAGTTGTTGCTTGTCCAAGAAAACAGGATGGAACGGAAGAAGTGGTACCAAGTTACAGATAAGGCGGTTCGAGCAGGGTCCAAGTCTCTTCTCTGAAGAGAAGGTCCATCATCAAGGAGGCTGAAAAGCAAACACTCCGATCAGCCAAAATGGAAGGAGGCAACAGTCCAAATCTGCAACTTCAGCAACTTCCATTGGCCACAGCAGCGGTTTCTGTGCAGCCACACACTGACGCCTTCTCTTACAAGGTCAGATTTCTGCCCCAGTCTGTCCCTAGAAGGCCCTAACTATTCAAGTAGACTGATAATACTGCTGTATGTTGGGGGTTCTTTTGCAGAAAGTGCACCTTGTATTTAGCCATGCCTGGAGGCCCCAGCATATTATAAGATGTGTTATAAACAGGGAGAGAAAGAAAGAGAACATTTGTATCTTAAAGAGCTAGACAAAGTGATGAAAGAATGTCTGGCAGTTCAAAGATCATGTGGATGTCTAAAGGTGGTTAGGTGCAATAAATTCTGCTAGGTGCCTTTTCAGACTATCCCACACACAGTAACTGAGATCAGATGTTCTGGTCTGCTGTATACATTCTGCTGTCAACTTTCTGGTCTGTTGTGGGAAGACCTCTCAAGTGTTTTTGAATGAAGCTGCTTGGGTGAATCTTATTTTTGTACATCCTGATAAAGATGTTTTTGTTCCACTGATAAAAGCTTTAAATCTTAAAGTCCTTGTCTTACTATGTATGAGAAAATCAAGAATAGTATATTTACTGTTGAGGGAGGAATAGGAATGTGAGCTCAGCTATCTCAAATCAATCAGAGCAAGTACTGCACTGTATCTGGGAGACCTGCACTGAAATGAGAAGTGCTAATGACATCTGATGCGATTTAGGCAGTTGTTGGAAGAACACAAATGGCCTGGCTTAGCCTCAGGGTCTTCTGTTCACTCCCAGTGTTTCCTTTGTGACTCAGCCTGCTTTACATCCTTTTTTGTTTCAAATTCTGTCTTGAGACTGTGAGAATTATTGCTGAGCTGGGAATGCTGATGTAGAAGGGGTTGGGAGCTTGCTAGGAGCTGCTACCAGTTGCTTTTGTTATTATTTTGGAATAACTGGTTTGTAAAAAAAGGAGCATAAAATCTGTGCTAATTGGGGTGCCTCATCAAATGGGCCAAATCACCTACTGAGACAGCAGATGTTATAAATGAAGAGCAGAATGGTTCTTAAGATGTGACCCGCAGAATGCAGAGGTTCCTGATCCACCCTCTGCTGAACTCCAGGGCAACAAACATCCTCATGAAAAGAGCTTTTCAAAGGGAAGAGCGAGGGAGTGGGTCGTTGTGTTTAGCTTTATCTTCTTCCCCTGTGAGAAACTGAAAGAATGCAAATGTGTGCACGCTAATTTAGGTCTCTTGTAGAAAGTGTCTGTTAAGGAAGGGTTATCTTTCACCTTTTCAGATTTGGAACATAGCCACAGGGAACTTCCCTGAATTGCCCTCGATCACCAAAGGAAGTTAAACAGAGAATTTAGTAACAGGTGGTCTAGGAAGTGTTTTAAATGTTTGCTTTCTTCAAGATTGTGCAAAAAGCTCCAACTTCCTTTAGGCTTCAGTGCCTAAATTTAAATCTGTCTGTTTACTTGTTTTTTTACAGGAGAATTTGATCGGTGCATTACTAGCTATTTTTGGGCATCTTGTTATCAGTATTGCACTCAACCTCCAGGTGAGTATCATGAAGCAAATATTGACTCTGCCTCAAGCATCCTGCATTAAAAAGCATCAAGCATGCCCAAGATTCTTTGCCTTTCTTTTCTTTTCTAGAAATACAGCCACATCCGACTGGCAGGTTCCAAAGACTCCCGAGCTTACTTCAAAACCAAGACATGGTGGTGTGGACTGTTTCTGCTCGTGCTGGGCGAACTGGGAGTGTTTTCCTCTTACGCCTTTGCTCCCCTTTCACTGATTGTGCCACTTAGTGCAGTGTCTGTTATAGGTAAGGGGGAAAGAGACAACAGTGAGTGTGTTCCAGTGTGAGATTGGTGATCAGGGGACTGACACATAACTCACTGTTTCTCTCTCCTTTTTTTTTTTTTTTTATAGCGAGTGCAATCATAGGAATTATATTTATTAAAGAAAAATGGAAGCCCAAGGATTTTTTGAGTAAGTTTCACAGTTCCTTTTCATTTTTCCTCTCTGTTTACAAGCCATTGAACACATCGCATGACCTCTCAAGAATCGTATTTAGAGGGATGGCAAGATCTCCAGTAACTATAGTACTCCTTCAAACAAATGCGTCATCTCATCCACTGTTTGTTAAAAACTGATTTTTTTTTGACTTGTGCCAAATAATCTGAATCCCACAAATTTTAGAAATACATGGAAGTGGTGTTTGTTTGCAGGATTTTGAGAATCATGTTTCTCTGGGCTGAAGCTGCAGCCTAAGGCCTTGACTCTGCAATAGCGTAGGCACAACTAAATCAGCTGAACTTCATACATGTGCAAGGCTTTGCAGAACTGGGGCGTTCATTCTGCCATTTCCTAGAAAATGGGCTGTGGGCAGTGCCAGGCAGGATAAGCCTCAGATGCAGATCTTGTCACTCCTGTTTGTTTAGCACATGCTACCTGGTATGAACTTTTTTTTTCTCAACTCACAGCACACACATTGCCTAGGGTTTTTTCGTTTCTAATATTTTGAAAGTGGGGCACGAAGGGCAGAGGAATGAGTCATCCAGAGGAATGTGCATGATGTAATTAATGGTCACTGTGCATGTCCGATATTAATTCCATGCATCCACACTAACCCACTAACTTTGTACTCTTTTTTTTTTTTTTTTTTGTCTTTTTTTTTTTTTTTGTCCTTTGGTTGCCGAAGGGCGCTATGTTTTGTCCTTTATAGGCTGTGGTTTGGCAATTGTTGGAACTTATCTGCTGATAACATTTGGACCTAATAGTCATGAGAAGATGACAGGCGAAAATATCACTAGGCATTTAGTGAGCTGGCCATTTCTGTTGTATATGGTAAGGTGGCCCATAAAATGTGGGACAGTTTTCTGGTATATGCCTGACGGGGAGTTTCATTTCAAGCATTATTTTTGCTTACAGTTACTAGCAATATTCCTTGTACTTGCTAATGAACCTATGCCAGCTTTTCCTGGTGTCAGTTCCACATTGCATGTGGACATCTGCATGCACAATTTGGAACTCTCCCATTCTTTCTCTGAATTATTCTGTTAGGACTTAAATATCTTTAACTGAAAAGTTTTAAAATAGCTTGCTCTCTCCCTCATGTGTCAGCTTCATACGTGCGGCAGTTGTACTGATGGCAGCTCCAGAGGTGTCAAAGTACTGTGCTTGCATCTGGGCTTTTTCTAGGCTGACTTTCTCTGGAACCATCAATCTCTAACTGAAATCTTGGTTTTTAAAGGGGATAAGGTTGGCCATTAAATAAGATGTGTGCTGCAGGAATCACTTACAGAACCTCATTACAGAAAGTAGATTGAGATCTCTGATGTGAATATTCAGTCGGGATTATTTGATCTGCTGTTTTATCATGAATATAATGTCTAAAGTGTCCCATATTTCCTGTTCTGCAAGAAGCTACTGAATATCTCATCTAATTAGAATCCAAGATCATGCTAAATTTGACCTATAATTGTGTGGGATCCTCATTTTCCTTTGATTTGCCCTATTGTGTAATTCTAATGTTTGACTGGCTCAGAATCCCATTTACTGCCAACCCTGTACACCCTGCATTTTTTTAAGATTCTCATTCCTATCTTTTGTAGCTTGTGGAGATCATCATATTCTGCCTGCTACTATATTTTTACAAGGAGAAAAATGCAAACTACATTGTAGTTATTCTTCTGCTGGTAGCTTTGCTGGGTAAGTTGATATGGACTTGTAAGATCTTGTAACTCTGGCTTCAGTAAACTACAGTAAACCGAAGCATCTGGCATACAGAGAATTATATTGACCTAATTTATGTCATAAAATGCACCGATCTACTCCAGAAATGTTACTACAAATTGGATGAAGCTAATACCATGCTTGAAACATTCACAGGTTCCATGACTGTTGTGACCGTGAAAGCGGTGGCAGGCATGATTGTTGTCTCGATACAAGGAAACTTACAACTCGACTACCCTATATTTTATATCATGTTGGTGTGCATGATTGCTACAGCGACCTTTCAAGCAACGTAAGACATTCACTTTCTTTTTGTCTGTAATTGTGCTGGTTTTAGTGGATCGGTAATTAGTGGTCTGTTATCCATTCCAAGTATACTGATTAAATTTAGGAGGAGAATTACCCATTTTCTTCTGTGACTTGTCCTGAAATCCCTGTCACAGGAGCCTGGGATAGTGGTGTTCTTTGCTCTTCCATGTAGTGACACTGCCAAGTAGTTTTAATCCCAGATTTATACATCATTCAAGTATTTGCAAAACAATGTTAGGAATGAAATCGTGGCAAATCTGTATCTGTGCACTGGCTAAAACCAAAGCGCAGAATTGGTGGTGGTGATGATGTGTCTGTGTTTTTTTTTCTTCCTCAATACTTGTAATAACATAAAAAGCTGGCAGTGCAGGGATAAAAAACTATTCAAAATGCAAGTGATATGCTGGCCTGAAGGTCAGTGGCAGCAATTTCACTGCCTTTAGACAGTGTAGCCATGAGGCTTACTCTTCTATCATTTATATTAATTCCAAGGGATGCTGCTGCAGCTTTAGCAAGAAAGAGAATAAAGTTTCTTAAATTTATACATCACTTTTGAAAGGTGTTTCCAAAAAGGCGACCTATACCAGTCCATGATAACTGCTATACAATTTGAGTATCTTTCCCAAATCAACCCCTGTCATCTGTCATTGTATTGCAGATTTTTAGCTCAAGCCTCACAGCTGTATGACTCATCTCAGATTGCCAGCATCGGCTACATCCTGTCCACGACAGTAGGGATCACAGCAGGTAACAGTGCACAAAACAGTGTGTTGGTCCTTTCTAAAACAAAGGAAAAAGATTTGGGAAAATAATCCCCACTTACAGACAAGGAAAGTGAATACTCAGCAAGGTGATGACTTGTATTTTCTTGTCATCTCTCTTCTGCACCTGGCTTTGTTTCTTTTTTCTTTCCAAAAATGTGACTTATCCCATTAGAATATGTTAAAATTTTCTGTTAAGTTCTGTCATTTTGTTTGAAGTACATGGGAACTGACATTTGAGACTGTATTACTCATACCACGCTAGCATGTAGCAGAGGGTGATGTGTGCTCTTAAATGTGCAGCATTAAAAAAGCAAAGGTGCTGACTATAAAACCAGGAATTTTGCATTATTTGGTTTCTGGAGGGACTAGTGCTGGAGGTGTAACGCTAAGTGCTCATGTAAGCTGGGAAGAAAGATGTCATGAATTCTTTCTTTTTCAAGGAGCAACTTTTTACTTGGACTTCACCGGCGAAGATGTTCTCCATATATGTATGTTTGCACTTGGGTAAGTGTTTAAAGTTTCCTTCATAGAAAACTGGATCTTCATGTGAATACAATTTTAAAAATACATATCTATCCATATAT
>NW_010135122.1:0-2641 GCF_000699245.1 Pterocles gutturalis
ACGGGGCAGCCCGGGCCGGCAGGAGGACACAGAGGCTGCGACGTGAGCCAGGGAGGTAAGCCACCTAGGCAGGGCCCAGTTGCTCTTCCTTCCCTCTTTTTCCCCCGTTTTCCCACCCACCTCCCACACATATTAACTCCCCCAGCTGCAGATCCCAACAAGAAGAGGGGAACGCATGCCCTGGCACCCAGACTGATGCTCAGGACAGTTCCAGACAAAACTGCACACCCTCGCATGACAAAAATTGACTGCAGAGGGTCACTAGAATTAAAAATACAAAGGCAATGAGGGTAGTCAAGGTGGAGTCTGTCTGGCCAACTGTCTTCAGAGGTTGTTCTGTGTGTGAAAACCTTTTCAAGGAGCATTTAAGCTTTCTTTGTCCTTCTGTGACAATCCATCACTTCACATCCACCCTTCTCCCCTGATGCTGGAGAATTGTACTCACCCAGCCTGCCATTTATGAGGTTCCTTTGTTTTTGGTAGAGACAGAATAGAAACATCAGTATTTCAAACTGAAATCAGACTGCCCCTCTGAAGCCCTCCTGCTTAGCTGCTTTGTCCTGAGGGCATTTAATCAAGAGGTGTCTGGCTGCCACATGTGGAAGGGCCTAGGCTGCATGTGCAAGCCTAGCACTGCCCTGCTGCAAGTGGCCTGACACCGCTCCTATCAACCCCTGGCTGGCGTTCAGAAACAAGGCATTCATCTGGCCTTGGAAGCACTTGCCGAGGATACCTGACAGCTGACAGGATTTGGCTCTTCCCACACAACGCAGAGGTAGCCGCCATCTTTCAAAACCTGACCACACCAGGAGACAGTGTATTTGTGTGTGATTGCCTGACAGCGCATGCTGTTCAGCCTGAAAGCAGATGACCTGGTAGCCACGGCCTCCTGGTCCATGTGGGGTCAAAGCCACAGCTCCCATCTCTTAAGGAAGTGCCTGTAGTGCTTATATTGTGCCTGCTATATTGGGATGGACTGAATCTGCTGGACCTCAGTGTGGCAAAGACTCACAGAGCCCAAACAGCCATGAGGCCACACCAACGGAAGCACTGTCTTCCTGCTTGTGGACAAAGGGCTCATTTAGAGTTCAGCATTTGTTGGTTAGAGCAGTTGAGTAGCACTGAGAGCAAGAGCCAATGGATTTATTTGCCAGGTGTAACCATCCCACCATTCCCTTGCTTGTTCTGGCTCATCTTGGGAGGACTGTTCCCCTCCTAGTAAATGAGATTTCTGTCTGGGTGCTTATCCACCTCAGCCTCTGCACACATTCCTCACATGGCCTTGCAAGTAATTACAAGAAATTATGTGTCTGGCAATACATAGACATAGTATAAAGGCAGGACAGTAATGTTCCTCGAGAGAGCAGAGTGCTAAGACCTAAACATGTATATCAGCTTAGCAAAAAAAAAAAAAAAAAAAAAAGCTCCTACATTCAAGTAAGCCTGCATTTTTAAATAATTACTGGCACAGTTAACAGTCCTGACTTTCATTTGTATCTGCAGACATCATCTAATACATAATTAACAGCTAAACAATAATACAGCTAAATTGCCCCGTGTGCACTGCACATTTTATAGAACACCTCCAATTGTGACACATTTCAAACTATCTTATACCTTTGATTCACTGCACGCCCAACTTATGTACCACAGGTACACAGCTGAGCGCCAGCAAAGAGATTTCTGGAGAGGAAGTGAACACTTTCTTCAGTATTTTACAGTCCCAGGTCCAAAAGACTGAGGAAAAACAATGTTTTGTCCTGACAGTTCCACCGCATACTACTAATAGAGTACAAGCAGATTCTTCTAATCTGGACACATGAGCTGTGCTGCCAGGCTCAACACTCCAAGAGCCTTCTCGGGAAAAATGAGTAGTGGTGGTTTCCTTAAAAATCTGTGCCAAGTGATGATCATATGTGAGATGGGCTGAAACACCTGGCTGTTGGGGTACCCCATAAATGGCTGATGGAGGAAGGGAAAAAAGTCCCGAGCATTTCCTTTCTAAAGGAGGTTTGGACGTTGTTTGGGATTGCCTGTCCCCCAGAGGAGCCCTCAGCTTCCTACAGAACCTTGATGTCCAAGACACTCTGGACATGTCACCAGCTTTCACAGAGACACATAAGCAGAGTGGTTCTATAATTCCTTATATAATTCCTTTATAGTTGTTTGGATTACCTCAGTGATACATTAATTCAACGCTGTCTGTGTCACAGTACCTGAGAAGCTTATTAACAGAGATCTCCAACTGCAGCATCCATTACAAAAACAAACCTAAGGAATTATAGTTCAGCCCTGCTGACTGATCCATCTTTTAGGAACACAGGAAGGGTGTAGGTGGCCATATGGAAAAATCCATTCCTATATTTTTACTGCTGAAAGCTAAACCTTCCCAAGAGATCCGAATGCATTAAAAGCTCAAGATATTTTATTTCACTTAGAATTTCACCAGCTCAGCCAGACTGCTAATAATTTAAAATAAAGATTAATTAATTCATTGTCTGCCATGAAATGCATCCAAGGATTCTGCACTTTAAATCAAGTGGAGCAGCGATGCACCTGAAGTGTATCGCTGTGTTTACAAACGGGCAAAGCCCGCTGCTGTGCCGTCCGGGGCACGCGGGCCGCTGCGGCCCCGCGCTCA
>NW_010135123.1:0-6271 GCF_000699245.1 Pterocles gutturalis
CCGGCGGCGGGGGAGGGTTTCCCTGTACTGCTTGAAATCCTGAATTCAAGAAAATTCTTGAGTTTTCTAAACTTGTAAATGTGTTCTTTTTTATGCAAATCGCGCATTTCGGTTTCTTAGATCATGTTTCCTTGGGAAATGAGGAGTGGAATCCATGGGAAGGGGACGAAAAAAATGAACGGGTTGCTTCTCAGCAGAGATACGAAGCTAATCTTGAGATGATAAAAAATGCAAGATCTCACCTAGAACAAACCAGTCTTAGAGTACAGATTTGGGGCAAAGCAGCAATTGGTAAGCACATGTAATCAATGCCTATTAATAACTCAGTCTTTCTGATACAGCACTTCTCTCTGCTTTTTTTTAATGACTGAAATTTATGTATATGATTGAATAATAAATACGGATATCTGTATGTGAAGAGCATTAAGGAAATGGTAGCTGTTACTCAAAGTTATGTTAATACCAGTATAAGAGTAGGTAGACTCCAGTTTCTTTGTATCAGTTCATTCAAGGCTCTTTTTCACATCTGTCAAAGAAAATGGTTCAAATGGCAGAGAAAGTTACTTTTTGAATCCAATCTGGCTTACAACCAAGGACAGGCCTCTTACTTGGCTATAACAGAATATTTTTGTCACATTTACACTTTGAGAAATAAGGCATTTTCTGTACTGCAGTACTAGTGCCACTGATGAACATGGAAATTCTTCTGTTGTAGAAGACACCAAGTCTCTATGTAAACTGGGGGCCAAGGTCCTCTCAAGCTTTTTAACTACTGCTGAACACCTATCATTGTTCTCATTTTAGCTTTTTTGAAAATGTAAAATTTCCAGCTTCAGTTGGACTTTCGTTATTACATGGTGATGCATTCTATCACAAAAAAAAAATTGATGTGTTTCACGAAAGTTTAAAAGAAATATGCCTGTCGTTAAAATGCTCGTTAATATTTGTTCATTTTTAAGTGGTAGGTGTACCGGAATTAGATGTTAACATATGTGGTACTGTGATATATCTTAATCTACTGACAAAGAATCTTCTTAAATGCCCTGGTGTGTGAAAAATACATCTTAACTAATTCCAGGTCACACAGAATTTGGGAAACAGTGTCCATATTGTATAGGAATCTCTGCATTTTTTTCCCAAGTTCTTATGTTGTTATGCTTTTTCATTTTCCAAAAATACTTTATTTGCTGTCAGTCTTGAGTAGGCAAGATCCATGCATTCAGATTCTCCATCTTCGTTTATGTAGGTCTTTACCTTTGGCAACATATTTTTGAGGGGCACCTTCAGCCAGCTGATGTGACTGCACAGTGGAGGGAAGGAAGCCAAAAAGCAGGAAAAACATATTTCAGGTACTAAGCTGCGTAATGGGGACTTCAGTTATGTTAACTTTAGCCCATGATGCATTTGAAAGTGAAATAACTTTATAAGATGCACAGGTGCATTGTTTTGGCTATCTCAGAGTTGCAGCTATTTTAATATCAGTTGCAGATACTTTATTTTTGTTATGTTTTGTTAACTGACGAATATGCACACGACTTCTCATATCACAAGGGATGGCTACATTTATTCATGGAAACACATACTTGATAAAACCAGGAAATTCTAGCCCAAACATGTCGCTATTAAAAAATAGAAAACTAGGGAGCAATTTCATGTGCTGTTTTGTGAAGATTTGTGTATTTGAAAGAATGTGGAAAGATTTACAAATGCTGAGGTGGAAGGCAGCCAAGACATCTCAGGAAAATGCAAACCTGAGAAGAGTCTAAGAACTGGGGTTTGGGGCTGATAGTTGACTGAAAGAAGCTTGGGGTTGTGAGGCAAGATGTCTCCTGCTATTTGGCTTCTGTTGTATTCAGGGAAAAGGAACTTCATTCATTCATTCATAAATAGGATTGTATCAAAATCATAATTTGTTTGTATTTATAACAAAAACAGTCTGTGAGACTTAGCATCTAGTTAACTACTTGATTTGCAAAGCAAATGACACTTGAAGCGTTCGCTTTAAAAATGGATTTTGATCTGTGATCATGCATGTTTTAGAACTGCTGTCAAACTTTTTATATTATTTAGTGAATGATACAAAACTTTTCTCTGAGGTCCTGTTTAATACCATTTTTAAGGCTTTCTGGAAAGATACAGTGAAAGCTGAAGGATTTTTCATCTGTTTGGCTGGTTTGCCAGTCAGCAGTGGTAGCTCTCCTGCAACATTTATTCACTTGCACCAGGACCCGTCTGTTAAAAAGTTTTATTTTAAAAGCATAAATGACACACTTAAGTGAATTTAACTTATGAAAAAGGTATTGCTTTAGAAAGGTGGGGATTTTTTTCCTCCCACGATAAGATAGGGGGTTCTAGCTGAATTTGCAGATAATGTGATTGTGAATTGAAAGGGGTTTTTTAAGTGATCACGAAAGTTTTTTGTCACTTGGAATTGTTTATTGATGTATCTGACTGCGTACATGATACAGGCCATAGAATCTTTTCAGTAATGCCTATGTCATATTCATAAGCGATTAAAAAGTGTTTTCTAGAAAGACACATAGGCTTGATTTAAACATAGCAACTAATACAGAGTCTGTCATAGATCTAAGGAAATAGATGAAATGACATACTCTTTAAAAAAAAATAGCTGTATTCCTTGTCTGCAAATACAACCTGATCCCACAAGATTAGGCAATCAGCTCTGAATGACGCTACAGCATTTTGGTAGTCTCCTGAACAGAGCAATAGAGCTTTCCAGTCATGGATTTGGAGAAGGGATACAATACTTTCTTTATTTGAATAGGGAGCAGTGCCTGTTGCAGTATCTTGGTGGGAAGAGGCTTTTTTGTTTCTGGAATTAAAATGTCAGAAGCTATAGATATCAATGACACTCCACCAGATAGATTGTCTTCTTGGTGTGGACATAAGGATGTTTTTCAAGCCCTTGTTTTTCATGTTTATAATACAAAAATAATTTGCTGCTCTTAATGAGGCTGTCACTTGACTGATTATGGTTATTTTCTCTCTGGTGCCTGTTTCAGATGAATAATAACCTCACATGGGTCCTTAGGGTATGCAAAGAAAGACTTCTATACTAGCATTTAAATATCTTGTTATGTTTAGAGGAACCAGAGATAACAGAGTCTCTGTTTTAACCAACTTGGATGCTAGACCCTATAAAAATGTAAAGTTTAAGCTTGGTACCAACCTAACAGAGGTTAAAATTTGACAGGTTAGTAGGAACTTGTGCAAAGTATAGAAAATATGCAAAGATAACTATTATTTTAATGGTTAAGACCCTGAAATTAAATAGCTGAAGTTCTACCTTTTAGTCAAATTGTAATTTTTTTTTTTTTTTGTGAGGAAGAATTAGTACATGATTTTGGCTGCTCACTGGTTATAAGGTTTTCTAGAATTCTTGACTTCTTTGTTGCCTAGCAAAGGTAAATTGTCTCCATTTGATTACTAGATAAGGCTAGAGGGAACTAGCTGAGATGTCATATTTGGAGAATATGTGCTGCTATGCAGTTTTTTGTGGTAAGTCTAATGATTGTTAAAACATCGAGCTCTCATGAATGTTTAAAAGAACATCAAATCTAAAGACACAAAAATGCCAAAATATCTCTTAAACACAGTTGCATGAATAAGCCCATTTAATATATTTATGATGGCGAATACACATATTTAGTAGATTTGGATGGCTTCAGATTTTTACCAAGTAAGTTGCCTAAAGAATACTAGAAGTATCAACCTCTACGTGAAATGGAGGGACGTTTATTTAAAACCCTGCCCACAGCAGGGGGGGTTGAAACTAGATGATCTTTAAGGTCCTTTTCAACCCAGGCTATTCTGTGATTCTATGAGAAGGAACTGCATAGCTGTGTATTATAGTGATGTGTTGGCACATTCATACAAGAAGTAGGAGAGCAAGGTTTAGTACTTTCCTTGGCCTGAAGCAATTCACATCCTTCTGTCATGTAGGAGGATGTTGTGGAACAGGGAGAGACAAATTTCTGATCCACTGAGAGTCACACCCTTTCTGTTTTAACATTCAGTGCTGCATTACCCCAGTCTCTGTTAGCCCTAGTTGTTCCAGCAGTCCTTCAGTCCCATTGTCCTGTCTTCCTTATGCAAATTGCAACCATCTTGATTCATGCCAGAATGAAAGCATATTGAAAGCATATTGGTCAACAAAGTTAACCAACAAAGATTTCTTTACCAGCCAAAGGATTCCACCAAGCATAGTTTGTGGTAGTTTAGTTTCCTTAATAGCCTTTGGTGAAGCTTTTTGAAAATCCAAATACACTATGTCTACTGATCCTCCTTACCTGTATTCTTACTGACACACTCATTCATCTTGATCAGATTAGTGAGGTAGGATTACTAATTTCCAGCAGTGTTTATCCACATATGTGATCACTGATCATACGTTTTGATAAGATCCAGTGATCATACTGTTTATTATAGACTCTTCCAGAGAGGGAAGTTATACTTCTCTGCTCCAGAGTCCTCTCAAGTTGTTTTCGTAGATGAAAGTGACACTGGCAGACTCCTTCTCATCAGGCATAGTGTCACTTCATAGTGACAGCTGCATACCTTTGCCAGCAGTTCTGCAGTTTTCATATTTGCATTCCTTGAGAACTCTCAAGTGAATGCCATCCCAGGTCCAAATTCTTCATTTGATACAATACTTGTGGTGTTTTACCTTGTATTTCTTGCTGAAGAAAAATGAGTTAGGTGTGGCAATCTTCTCTGCTATGGCTTTCTCATCCCTTTTTAAACTGTTAGCATCAAGTAGTCTCTCCAATTCTGTAGTTGTCTTTTTTGGTATATTTTTTGTATGTTTTAGTTTTCATCTATTTAAAGAACCTTTACCTATCAGCCAGAACAGCAATTTACAAGGTGCTTTTCAAATTACTTTTTAGCCTTAATTTTATGTTTGCATTTCGTCAGCAGTATTTTATGAGCTTTACTGTCCTCCTTGTTTGGGTAAGCTTTTCATTGTTTCCAGTGCTGACCATTGCCCGTTGACAGCATCCCTAACTTTTCTATTAAGCCATATGGGATGGGGTGGAGGCGTTGTTTCCTGTTTGCATTGAGGCATACAGCATGCCTGGGCTTCTTATACAATGCTTTTGAACAGCCTACAAGCTGCTTGCAAGCTCTTGTTATTTGGGCTACTCCTGAGTTCTTTTCTTTATTGTCTTGTCTTTAATTCCTTTATTGCATATCAGGTATCTGTATGCTGGATGCATTTGGTATGTTCTGTCATGCTGCAATGTTAATCATATTGCTATTACAGAGTAGCTGTCTGACTAACTCCTTTGGAATTAGGTCTGGAAGGCCCAGTCTAGAATAGCATCTTTTTGTATGCATTCTAAGGTAAGGAAAACTAAGGACTTTATAGGAAGCGAGTCATTTATTGAGTCCAAAAATGTAGTGTCCACATACCCAGATGAGACATTGATCTAGCCTACGTGTGAGTAGTGAAAATCTCTTAGTACTACTGTCTTAATTTTGCAGCTTCTGTGATCTCTCTTACATTTTCCAATCCCTGTTGTATTCAGACTGGGAGTTAATAGTACAGCCTTAGCATTGTGTTTTTATTATGCAAGTATGGGATTTCCATAGTGTTTCTTTTTTCCCCTGTTAAACTTCATATTTTGATATACAAATGTCATTGCTTCCCCATCCTGTTACTCCTGTAAAGTTGATAGCCTCACAGCACTGTGTCCATAGAGAAAACCCTTTTTCCCCAGGCCTCTTTTTATAAGGTGATCATTAGATCAGCTACATATCCTGTTCAATATTTTAGGCATTCAGATGCACAAAGTTGTTCCCTCTTATGAATCCCAGTGATCTTTTCTCATTTTCTGTTGAACTTTGGATTTAAGTCTTGACCTGACGTACATTCAATCTATTAAAAATCTTGATTCTAAATGATGAGTCTCATGATCTTGCTCCAACATATGGCCCTTCCACTGAGCCAAGAGCATATCAGCTTAACTCAGGTTTAGAGTATGCTTTCCTAAGGTCAGTCTGCTTCAGATACCCTCACTGGAGCAGTTTTTACAGCTTTTGCTGTGAATTTTCTTCATGAGGTACAATTGAACTGAAACCAGCTAACTGTCAATCTCCGTACTTAGTGAATTGACTCATGGTCAATCTAAATAAAGTGTAGCTGGTAGCTGAAAAACTGCAGTAATGCAGAAGACCTAGAAGACTGACATTTCATTGAGTCCTGAGGAAAAAAAAAAAAAAAGGTAGGGTTTTTTTTTGTTCCCTTCCC
>NW_010135123.1:6302-19128 GCF_000699245.1 Pterocles gutturalis
CTTGTGATCACTAATCCTTTGAGTTCAGTCAATAGTCTGTTAACACAGCAGTTAACTGAAGAGCAGGAGCTGGCAAACATTGGTTTGCTTCATTGCAGTTCATAAATGGCTGCAAGTCATCAGGGATGTAATGATTTTGCTACGTGATTGAAATTCCTCTGTTAAATAAATACATTGTACGAGATCTAGAAATGTAATTTTCTGCTGAAAATGTTCCCACCGACTAGCTTCTATCAAAGCCTCAAGTTTGACCTGGGTCACACAAGCAACTTAAGTTTACATTTAGACAGGTACTTCTTGTGTTACGGATTCTACTCAGTATCAGATGATGCAGTCTTTTTTTTTGGTCTAACCCTAAACAAAATTACAGAGAAAAGTAGTATGCCAGACCAGCCAATTGTCCCTCGTAATGATACCTGGTTTAGTATAGTCATACAGATTTTGGGGAGGGCCTCTCTCTTGTTCTAATACTGAATTCATTGGTTATTACTGGAATTAATAAAAAGTTTGACCTTTAGGGAATTTGAAAGCACATCCTTCTTTTAAAGTTGATCAATTTACTCACATTTTGATGTTTGGATATGGTAGTAGTTGTGATTTATTGACAAAATACCTTCTTTTCATTTAAGTCTAAATCTCCTTCTTCCTGAATAAAGATAAAGGCAGCTTTATTCATGTATTATAGCTGTAGATACTGACAACAGAAATGGTTACAGTTGCACAGCTGCACTTTGCAGTATATTGCATTTACTTTACTGAAGAAAAAAAATACCTCTGGAATACAGACTCTGTAGTGAGGATGTTTAGAAGATTAAGGTCAATAATTTGTCTTAAGGGTGTTTACTGTTTGTGGTTTGGTTTTCACAGCTTCATCACTGGTCCGTCTGTAGTTCCTGGCTACTTCTCAGTTGAAGCTGAAAATGTTGTGCTAGTTCTGAATGGAAGAGAAAAAGCAAAGATCACTTACGCCACTCAGTGGTTGCATTACACACAAACGTTAATTCAGACTCACAAAATACAGCATGTAGCAGTTGTCCTGCTTGGAAATGAGCAGTGCAACAATGAATGGATTCAACCATACCTGCAAAGACACGGAGGATTTGTAAATCTACTCTTTGTTACATATGACTGTGCATTGGTAAATGAAGAAGATATTTTCCAGTGGCCTTTAGGAGTAGCTACGTAAGTGCTATAGACATAAGCTACAATTGAAACTTAATTGTTGTGTAAGAGGTATGGAAAGTACAACTGAATGTTACTGCTGATACCCAAAGCAATTATAATAAGTAAATTGTAGAACATGATCCTATTAATGATTTTCTAAATCAAGTGTTGGAATCTTTGGAAATTGCATTTAGCAATAAAAATGATAACAGAGGAAAAGAATGCTAGGATTTAGGGAGCTTTAAAAAAAAAGAACCTGTATCTGATGGGGTTTTCTCTTTGCTTATTTTTCCTTGAGTAGATTTGCTCTTGAGATTTATCATAACTTCTGATGTAATATGTACCAGTGACATGGGAACTTAAAAGGTATTTTTGTAATTAGGTTCCAACTGCTGCTTGTTCAGGAAAGGAAAGGGATGGTACTGGTGGTAGTATTTCTTAACCTCTGTTGTGGCTCTCAAAAGGAAATTGTATGCCTCACATTTGTAATTAGCATACTACAGTATCACAGTAATGTAGTCTGGTTTAACTGCTTACTCACAAAAACATGTTTGTTATACTTACTGTACAAACTATTTATGTGGAATAGAGAAAAGTTTGGCTCAGTTAGATATATTTTTTTCCACCTTACTCCTTGTCATGGTAATATAAGATGAAAAGAATACAGAATTCCTTTCATATCTTGTGTTGATTTTGAATATCCTGTATTGAGCCAGTTGGCAAACACTATGGACTTTTTAACATAGGCTGAACTTGGTCACAGTGTCATGGAAGTACAGTAAATTTGGATTCTTGACAGTGTCAGAGAATTTATGGCATTGGAAGTTCCTAAGCAAAAAGAAATTGAGTTTTGAGATGCCAAAATTAAGGTGACAGATAACAGAAAGCAACAACAGTTACAACAGTAAACCAGGGTACAAAGCTGGGTGGAGAAAGATAGGTAATATTAATCATGTAGAAGAACTAGGAAAGGACTGTTCCATCCAAACTTGGCAAAGTGAAGAGAGTATGTCTTCAGAGAACCATTAATAGCAATGAAGAAATAATTGTGAAATAAAGTAAAGGCTGCCTTTGAAACCAGTGAAGAATTGGGATCAGGGTATAGCTTTTCTTACAAAAAAGAAACAACAGGGAAGTAGAACAGTGAGTGATCCATCAAAAATAATAACATTATAAGGAATATCTGTCTTAATTTGAGAATGCAAAGGAGCAGAAACTTTTAACATTCATCTGTTCCCAAACAAACATTAACTTTATGTAGTTAAAAAAGCTAGTGCCAGGCCTTCAGCTGAAGCAGTGTTTCACTAGCTGTCATGCTGACCAAAATACGTGATGTAAGATTTGAAGAATCAGTCAAAGAAAGAAAAATGCTTGATGTGGTGAAAACATGTCTAAAAGGATGGCATACAGTTGACACTGTATCCCAGGACTTTGCATTGGTTTTGGTGAGTCCAAAAAGACAAGTTAAATAGCTCGTATGACAAGCTATTTAGTAGCCAGAAGACTTGATTAATGAAGTTAACCCAGATCAACGTGACATTTTCATTTGAGAGGTTACCAGTAGTATTTTCAGTTGATAAGCATGCAAAAAGTTTGAGATAGCTGAGGCTTAAACTCCGTAATGCCATTAACCTGGCTATTTCAGTCAAAACAAGTGGTTACATCAAGAACAGCTGCTTTTGAAAAAGCATTTCTCTCAAGGACATTTTGTAACATGCACATATAATGTTTCTGATGTTGAAAGTAGACATAAGTATTCTGGAATGCCTTGAAGAGAGTGGTGGGGACAAAGGGAATAAAGACCAACTTTTAGGACAGGACTTACATGGTTTGCTTGTGGGCCTGTCTTTGGTTATAGATGTGGATTGGCAACAAATAGGTGGTTTTAGTCTTAGAATCTGCTACAGCAAAGATGAAATGGTACAAAATGCTTTTTCTTTGACATAAAACATATCATTATCTAATGTATACATTGTTTTTACAGCTACAGAAATTTTCCAGTTGTGGAACCCAGCTGGTCAATGCTACATGATCCAAGATCATATCTATGTAATTTCTTAGGAACAGTTTATAGGAACTCTTCTAGAGAAAACCTAATGGAAATTCTGAAGCAGGGTGGGCTTGATAAACTTTGCTGGATTGCAGCCAGAGAACAGTAAGACTTTGATTTACTTTGTGGAAATATTAAGACGTTTTTGCGTAGTTCATTATTACTAATCTTTTCCTGAGTGTTTAAAAATAGTAAAAACAAAAGTAACCAGTCATCATTAAAAGAGAGAACATTTCCAAGACTCTTTATATGGGTCTTCATAATGTAATGGCCTTTCTGTTGCTATATTTTACACAAGTATATTTTTAAATAAACAGAAAAATCTCCTACATCTGCTACATATGAAGACCATCAAGTGTCTCTCTGTACGTCTGTTTCTAAACTCTGCTGTGAAGTAAATTGACGTATGCATCATCCAAGTCATGCAGAAGATTTAAAATGGCTTTTTCAATTTGCCTCTTACACTTCTAAGTATTAATAATTTCCTTAAAGGACCATATCTAGAAAGTGATACAATCTATTTTTAACAGTGACATTTTCAATAAATTTTAGAAGACTCTTTAAGAATAGTTAAAACTAAAAGTAAAAACCTATTGATTGTGTGTGTAATATAAAATTTTTACATTGACAGCATTTTCAGTTTTATAAATAATTGAAATTAAAGCATATCTCTATTTTTTTCATTGCGGTGCCTGTGGGAAAACTGTTAATTCACAACCCCTTTGCTTTCCTAGGTGGCAGCCTCAAGAAACAAATGAAAGTTTCAAAAACTATCAAGATGCCTTGCTGCAGAGTGATTTGACGTTGTGCCCAGTGGGAATAAATACAGAATGCTATAGAATTTATGAAGCTTGTTCATATGGATCTCTGCCTGTTATAGAAGATGTAATGACACCGGGTGATTGCGGAAATTCATCAATGTACCACAGTGCTCCATTACAATTATTAAAAACCATGAGGGCTCCATTTATCTTTATTAAGAATTGGAAAGAGCTTCCTGCTGTTCTAGAGAAAGAAAAAAAAATGAGCTTACAAGAAAAGATTCAAAGGAGAAAAAAGCTTATAGAATGGTATCGAAACTTCAAAGCACGGATGAAACAGAAATTCATTAATACTTTGGAAAATTCATTTTTGCCCAGTGATAAAGGATAAATTGCCCCTTTTGAAAATCTGTAGTAGATTGAAAGCTTAATTTCCATTAACCTTCTGAGGAGGCTTTTATACAAAAGAAATCTCACAGGGCGGATGCATTCCTTTCGAAGTCAACAGAATTGCACTAGCTTGGCCAAGAGCTACGTTTGCCCCTCCATCCTTAACAATTTTTGGAGAACTTGTGTAAGGATGACAGTTTTATTACTATTTTTCCAATTTCAGTGTTGGTATATGACCTGATACATTTTTTTTTAGGATAATATCTTTGACCACGTGAACTTGTTAAAATCCAATGTGAGTACAACAGGTGTGTTTGAAGAAAAAAGAGGAATGAAAGCTGTATGGTACAAAGTAATTTATAGACTAAAGAAGAAAAGTATGATTATAGCAAAATTGCTGGGTTTAGTACAGTCATTAAACTATATCCTGGTAAGTACTTGTTTTGAAAATGGGAACTGTTTACTTAATTGACACTTCATTTCCAAGGAAGTGGCCATAAAGCTAATTAAACACTGGAATAAAAGTGAGTATTTCAAGGTAAAAATGGAGAACTCTTTCTTAGAAATATTTCATAGCAGTGTATTTCCCCTTTAACATCCGATATCAAAAATTCTTTCTTCCACTTCCATTTAGTCTTGGGACATAACTTTCTGAAGTTCAGCTGTGAGAGCATTCATTACCCGCAGTTACAGCTGCACATTCTGAACACCGGGCCTAAAACATGAATCTGCTTGCAGCTTATCTCGTTTCTCAAAATCTGCTGAAACATGTCAGCTCCAAAAGGTGTCAGAAGTATAATAATGTATATTTGTGATACTGCATGTACAACAAACAGTTTCAAGAGTTTTTGTTAAATGTTGCCAAAGGGATCTATTACTGTTCTTGTACCTCAGAAATGAGTGGGTGCTGTTACCTTCAGTGTGTTTGGCTGTGCGGTGTTACTGCATACACAACATTGGCATACCAAAGGTGGTGTAATAGCCGGTTTTCTGTCTTTGAATATGAGTGTGCCATGTGGGTTCTTTCTCATGCAGGCATGCAAAAGCCAATGCAACTGTACTCCTAAGTAATATTCATTTGGGTGATGATACTATCTAGTTCTGGAGTGTGTATCATACAAGAGCACTTCTGTGGTGTTTTAACTTTTCTTACATCCCTTCTGTGTAAAAAAACAAAACAAAACAAAACACAAACAAAAAACCAAAACAAAACCCACAAAACAACACCACAAAACAAACCCAAAACACATGAAAACACTGGCAGTTAGTTTGCTAACAGTGGATGATACTCATAGTGGCTGCTCTAGATCTGGAATAAGGTATGTTTCAGAACACCTGAATTTTTAGGAGCTTCATTTCCATATGCTTAGAAGATGCTCTCAGAAAACAAATAATCTAAATCCAAAGAGTCTGAATTGTATGTCTGACTTGAATTTCCTGGGACTACCATCCACCCGTTTTATCTGAAGCATCGTGCAGTTGCAATACAACACAGATGTACTCTGTTCAGCTGGAACTGGAACTACGACTATCACAACTCGGCCTTGAGTTGATGTACCCTGGTTAGAGGTGGGCCTTGTTAGACCAAATTTACAATAATTTTCCATACTCAGGATCTGAAGTAGCCATCTGCACAGTAGTGCACAGAGCTCAGAGGGTTAGAGGAAGCTTGAATATCTGCAATAGTGTAGTGTCATTGCCGTAATTTCCCTGTTGTAGAATCCTTTCTGCACAAGCCGCAAAACTGCAGAGCAATGATCTTGAGCAGTGTTTTTCAAGCAGATCCCTCGGCACTTCTGCAGGGTTTCAAGGAACTGCAAAAAACAGCTGAGAGAGAGGTCTTTTCCACTCAGCCTAGATGCTTCTAAAAGAGGCTGCAGCTCCTAAAAAATATTAATGATATGCAAGTCAAAGTTTGAAAAACAGTTCAGTGTGTTACTTGATCATCAGTAGAAAAAACATGCTGCTATTCGTGTGTTCATTTCTAAGTAAACGTGAGTTTATTTCCAAACTCGTGGCAATTATATTGTAAGGGACGCCAAGACATGCAGCAAAGTTTTATCAGAATTTCACATTGCAGCTGCTTGCCTCTTCTTGGAGTTCAAAGGTAAGTAATAAGCATTTTACCTATATTTAACCAATTCTTGACATGTCAAATTCATCTGATTCAGTCCAACAGGACTTAGTGCTAGAAGTCTTTTCTTGTGTTCTATTGCCAGGGCTAACAGAGCAAAGAGAGCAAAACATCTTGAAGCCAAGGGAGGGTATCTAACACATTAAGCAGGTTTCTAGTATTTTAATTATTTCCTTATTTCACTGTCCAACTTGTGGGAGAGGTTGTAGTTCTCCTGTTTTTACTTCCTAATCTTTTCTTATTTGGAAAAATTGTCATCTCTGTGCCCTGTTCAGATGCAGAGATGAGCAAGACAACAAAAAGGAGCTTTGGCAAAAAAAGGGATGAGAGAGAAGAATGGTAGTGAAGCATGCAAGAAATCAGAGAGGTCTTCTCAAGTGGTGTAGACAAAACTGGTTTAAAAGAAGGGAAACAGTTAAGCCACTGGCGAAAAGGTAGTTTATCCACTGCGTGACATGTCCAGGCGGCAGTAGATAGTATCTACTGTCAGTGAGAAGATGCAGGATCAATTCAGTTGTTTTAATACTGAGGGGAGAATGCATGCCCTGCTTTTGTAGTTAGCTCTCTGGCTTGAGGCTGGGATGGTGAAGTAAGGCTTTCAAGGACTTGAGGCCTCTTGTAACTGCACATGCTGTCTTCATCAGAGAGGGAGCTCTGCACAGAACTGAGCCTGTTTTGAGTCAAGAATGCCAATTGTAACAGCAAGTGTTACACAGATTGCTTATCATGCGGTGTTTTGCGTCAGATTTGTATGTGGAATATGTAACTCTACCAGTGTCATTATCAGAGGTATTTACTGCTGATGAAGACTTCACAAATTAAGCTGGATTGCCTTGCTATAACAAGAAACAGATCTAGCTTCTCACAATTTACATAACTCTGAACCCATTAAGAGTGTCTGTGAACACACAGTGTAAATGATTCGAAAGATTGGTTTCTAGACAGCAATATGTTCCCAAAGAAAGGTAACCAGTCTTTATAATTGTTGGTAATCCTGTAGATCAGGAGGCTTGCAATGGATCCAGCTGCCAATTGCTTACCATTCTTGGACATTTAAGTTGTGATAGTGTAGTTCAATAGTTAGGTTTTCTGCTATTTTTAGATATTGTCTTTCAGTGACTGAAACTTATACAAGGAGTGATACACTAAGAGTTTTGTAGAAGCCTTTCTCATAGCAGTCATTAAGTATGAATTAGGATCGCTGTGTGCTGGGATCACCAATTTCAGTTTATTGCCCTCACCAAAGCACTTGCAAAACCAGACAAATAAAATCCTGTTACTTCTTGGTAAACCTTGCATGTTAGTAATGACCTCTAAGACCTGGGCAAACTCAGAAGCAGCTTCCATGCTAGAGAGTCCTAAAATATTTCCAGGAATTCATTCTACAGGGATGGGAGAAATGAATGACGGTTGAACAAGTCTATGCTTATTTTGGCGTTTATGTTCATAAAGACTGACATTGGAAGAGACAAAAGTATTTCAAATACAATTCCAACCATGCCCTAAGAAACAGTTGCCTGCAAGAAAATTGTTACCATAAGGCATGTTGGGACTGCCATTTTCCAGTAGCTAGGAAGGAGTTTAATGTTTATGTAGTGCTGTGGATCCTACACAAAGGATTTGATGAATCAGCCAAAAAAAAAAAAAGCTGACCTGATGAAAGTGTGCCTGAAAGGATGACATACAGTTTACATTGGATCCCAGGACTTTGTGTTGGGTTTTTTTTTCTTTCTGAGTCCACAAAGATAAGTTAAATAGTTTGTACAATAAGCCCTTCTGGGATCATTCCAAAGTGATGCTATAAAAACCATGCTGTGCAGCAAAAGTGACAGTGGTTCTAAACTCTTCTTCTCATCCCAGCAGTTTACGCAGTTACAAAGAATTACATAGATTTCTTACTAATCACCAGTCCATAAATCATGACTGATAATCCTCTTGATATAGAAACGGCATGCAAAGGGTCACGCTACCAATTCATACTTAAACTCTTTGGGTGCATCAAATTTCAGGATTTCTTTAGTGTCTCCTGAACAATAAAAACCGGTAAATGGGTATGTATTTTATCTTGTCAATATAAATATTTTTCACATCTTTACTACTAATTGCAGCATGTAGGACTGCTTTGACTGTTAAAATCTCTCCATCGGACTCTAGTTTTGAAGAACTTAAAAACTGAAAAGGCCCTAGAGCACTGGGGCCAAGAGAAAAAGATTAATGTTTATGTGCATTTCTGATGTATTTAATTCAAAGCATTTAAGAGAAAATGCATCCGAGAACTAGAACGACAGGACACTAAAATGGTGAGGCAAAGAGCTTCAAAACAGGCTACATAATGTTAGTCCCCTAGTGTCTGGTGTTTCAGCATACTTTAACTGTCTCTGGTTCAAGATCCCATAAAGAGGCTTCAGTCTTCAGAGGAAACTGCTACACATTTTGAAAATCAAGAACCTTGTAAGATTTCTCTAGTTCAGTACCCAAAAGCCACTGTCCAGTTGTGAGACACTGGGCACACAGCCGGGTGTTTGTACAGTAACATCTCTTATCTCCTAATTGTGTTCAGTGCCCTGGCAGCACATGCGTTGCTATTCACATTTTCTTCTCTGAACACCCTTGGGACTTGAGTGCAACTTGGTGAATGCTGCTGTACCAGAATATAAGACATTTCTGATCCATAGTCCCACAACACAGATGTGTTTTGTCAAGTATGGCGTGAAATAACATGACTCATTCTCTCAGCCAGTCTTAGTCATAGAAGGATAGTTTTAGGTAAGTATCCTGAAATTGCTTCCTAGTTGATATTCTGCACAGTCCCAAAACCAATGCAAAATTCCTGGTTTTCAGGTGAAAGCATTCCCCATTCCTATGGTCTTCCAATTTTTTTTTCATCTTCAGGAATAAATCATTTGTAGCTTGGGCTGCATTTTTAAAACAAACAGAACAGAACTACAGTACTATACACAGTTTCCATTAAATGTATGTTTTCAGAAGAGATGCAAAACAAATTCATCAAACAGAAATGAGTCATTTCGTAAGATCCATATGAAGACAGAACCCATTGAAAGACAGCAAGTTGTGCAGATGGTCACAAATAGAGAAAAAATGAATCTCTGAATGACTGAAATTAGCTTGATTCTTTCAGATAAAGTTATTCAAACAACATAAATCTGTTAATGTCATATTTTGAAGTTTGCTGTATCTAAGGAGTTTTGTGCAGGGCCCAAAATGCAAGGTTTCTACATAAGTGATTTCTTTCTTTTCATGTTTTTCCCTCTGCAGTGGAGTTCTTTTTTGAAGAATTAGGCTAGTCCCGGGCCATGTGTGGAGATTCACCTTAAGTAATTTACATAGGAGATGCTGAAACGTCTTCCTCTGTGGCTGCTTATGTACTACTTTTTAGTATTTGTGACAACCCTTGTCAGCAGTGAGGCTACCGTGGTGCTAGATGCCAATGCACAAAATACTCCGGGATGCAAGGTACCAAGGTTTAAACCTTCAGTCCGGCTTGGGCAGAGCAGGGACACTGCCATTGCCACTGCGCAGCTGACGTTTCAAAAAACATTTGTTTGCTAATAACATAAACTAGGCAATTGCTACTTCAGGTGTAGCATGAAGATTTCTTTATAGCCTCAGACAAAAAGGATTGTATCAGAAACTATGTAATTTTTTAAACAATATTCTGTTGTCTGCTACCATTTGGTATGTGGAAAGTAGGTAGTTTGATTTCAAGAGGGTTACTCTTAATTTCCACAAACACAGCCCAGTGCGCTTCAGCTCATGTATTCTTTTTGAATATGGATCTCCATATTCGTTCTCGCTGAACATGGAAATAGAGGATTAAGGACACAGCTCTATGTCCCCTAAGGGGAAATGGAATGTACAGATTAATTGATGTTGGAATTTACACGGTGCTTGGCACTTCTTCAAGTGCTAGCATAGATTTAAGACAGCCAGTGATGTTTGCTTTCTGGTATGCAGTCTTTAATTGCATATTCCCTTTTGCTGGAGGGTTAGGTTTATTATTTTAATAGTGATTTATCAATCTCTGTCAATGCAACCCTTTGCTGATGATTGTAGAGTATCATGGTTGTTTTACAGTGAAAACCAAGTAGTCTTACTAGTGCTAAAACTGAAGACTATACCATCTGATGAGTACACAAGCAGGAATCTCCACGTATGCCATATTTTACCAATTTTCCTTCCTTCCCCTGTCTAATCAGACCCTGATTGTTTCTTCTTGTGTGTCTCTTTTCTTTGCTTTTTTCTCCCTGTGAACTGATTTTAACCAGCTGACCCTATTTTCACATTGTTATTTTCAGATTATAGCAAATTGCTTTCTCTCTGGTAGGTATATAATTTCCTTGTCCCTGTGGAGAACTTCTACCAGGTACCCAATCTCAGTGTAGAGGTAATTGGGCTTTTGCTGAATTTCTGCCTTAGCAAAGCTCTTGCTGTTACACGGCATGCTGCCAAAATATCTCTCTGGAGGATATTACATCATCTGAGTGCTTGTTTCTTAAACATTTTTAGTCTGGTTTTAAGATTTTGTCTGTCTGTATTAAAAGTTCAGTGAAAAGGATTATGTTTGCAGGAGCAGAAAAGAGAACTAACTTCAAACGTTTCTTTGCTTTCCCCTTTACAGGGAGGAATGTTCTCCCGTCCCTGAATGAAACCTCCCATGCAACTGTAGATACTTGAACACAGCTTATGGTGTTTGACAGCAAAATATTAGATATTAGCTCATGACTTTTGAGATCTGAATTCAGTTCCTGACAACTTAAGTTACCAAGGGCTAAATCCACCAGAGAATATTCACCGCCAGTGTTAAACCTAGGGCGGGTCAGTTCTGCTTAGATTAACTGTGCAAAGGACCAATCTTTTTAACTACTGCTAGACAGCCTGTGATGCTTGCCTGTTGGGGAGCTGTGAAACACCACAAAGCAGTCCCTAAAACTGTTGCTTTTTTTGTTTCTCAGTTGCAAATGCATGTTCCCCACTTGCAGATAAATAGAGAAGTTCCCCCTGCTGCCAGTGTTTGTGTTGAAACAAGATCACTTCATTTGCTACTGATTTTCAGTAAAACATTTACAAATATAAAATACAAGTTTGTTAAAAAATTATCCGTGTGGTAAGTATTTTACTGTTATTTCCTCCATCATCAAAGAAGCAGTATGATGTAAAATGGAGGCTTGGCTCTCCCCCTGCCCCCTGACTGTTACGTGCTCCCTTGGTTAAAACCTACTGGTCACTCAAGAGCTCGCACACCCTCACCAGTGGAAAGCCTTCTACGTCTGTGCCTCCACATTCCTCTGAGTTCCCTGGTCTGGTCAAGGCTGAACAACTCCAAGCTTATCTCCAGCCAAATGTCACTTGTCAGACTATGTACTCTCATGTTCATTTCCCTCGGGGCCCATTACACGTGCCCACAGCATGCCTAATGCATGCCTCTTGGGTTGGATTCTTCAAAAAGGAAAGGCAACCAGTTTTGTTCAGAAAGCAGCACCTTAGAAGGAGGGGATTATGCCTGTTCCTTCATGTCACTGTTTGGGGGTGAGAGCACTTCCCCAAGACATGTGAGAATTGGGTTCAGTTCCCTTCTCCACCTGTGAAAACTTGAACCCACATGTTCCAGGTCCCAGAATGAAAAATGCACGAAGAAGTGTCAGCACAGAGCGGATTTGGCTTTCTCCATTTAAAGTCATGCCACTCTTTACAATGCCTTCCAGCATTCACTTGGATAGTGAATATGCACCCGTTGGTTATGGCATCCACCAAGAGGACAGGCATCCTGAGTTCCTGGCTGTTCGAGATGTTCATGTATTTCACATAGGATAATCATTAGATGGCAAAGTAAATGTGGAATCAACTTAAACAATGTTAATAAAAACTAGCTTATAAATATTTTGGAAAGAAAAGAGAGCAGTAGGAGTACTGCACCTATACAGCAACTTGTGAACTCCTCAGTTTAGCTCTGGCTCCACAACCCCCTCTCTGCCGGTTTCCCTATTTGTAGAGCAGCGATATCTCCCACTACCTGTGGATGCGGCTGTTGTGAAGCTGTACTGATCTACTGGTGTTTGGTCAGCACGCTGATGATTCAGGTCATTGTACAAATCTGTATGTGCAATCCTTATGCTGGACAACTGTGATGGGTTAGCCCTTGGCTGGGGGCCAAACCACACACACCCGCTCACATAATTTCCGCCCCCAGCCGAGCATAGGGGAGAGAGTGAAAGGGGTAGTATGTAAAGGTTCTGACTGGTCAGGACCAGCCTGATTGGCAGATCCTCTAATGTTGACCAGCTAAGTGGCTTTTGCTAAATGTGTATC
>NW_010135124.1:0-498 GCF_000699245.1 Pterocles gutturalis
TTTAGGGAAGCCAGAGCTCCCCGAGAAGGGACAAAGCGCCCCTTGTAAGAAACCGAAGCTGCTCTATATGTTTTTTTCTGCAAGCACTTGTTTACCCTGGCCTTGCACTTTGAGTAGAGCTCGCGAGGTGTTTTCCTAGTCAGCCTCAGCTTATGCAAGCTGAGAATCGAAATGCCAGAAATGCTGCCCTAGGAAAGTTCCTCTCTTTTGGCTCCCTCTCTCTTGGCTCTATCATATGTCCCAAGAAGAGAAAGGAAAGTTCAGTACCACTGAAGCTAGATCCAGGAATGGGCTTTGTGCCAGAGAAAATGTAGCACCATAAGCATCGTTAAAATGCAATTCATCAGCCCAACTTAGCATGAATTATTTTGTAAAATGTATCTTTTAAATTCATTCTAATTCTGTTGCCTGAATCATAGAATGGTTTGGGTTGGAAAGGACCTTAAAGATCATCAGGTTCCAACCCCCCCTGCCATGGGCAGGGACACCCTCCACTAG
>NW_010135124.1:769-2580 GCF_000699245.1 Pterocles gutturalis
CCCCAACTCTTTCAGCCTGTCCTCATAGGGGAGGTGCTCCAGCCCTCTGATTAATTTTGTGGCTCTCCTCTGGACTCTCTCCAGTAGGTCCAGGTCTTTTTTATGTTGGGGGCAACACAGCTGAACACAGTGCTCCAGGTGGGGTCTCACCTCCTTTAGCCTGCTGCTAATGCTTCTTTTGATGCAGCCCAGGACACGACTGGCTTTCTGGGCTGCAAGCGCACATTGCTGGCTCATGTTCAGCTTCTCATCCACCAATACCCCGAAGTCCTTCTCCTCAGAGCTGCTCTCTATCCATTCTCTGCCCAGCCTGTGTTTGTGCTTGGGATTGCCCCGACCCACATGCAGGACCTTGCACTTGGCCTTGTTAAATTTCATGAGGTTGGCATTGGCCCACCTCTTAAGCCTGTCAAGGTAACATACAATGATTATGATGCAGTCGTGGGGAGGGGGGGTTGGTTTTTTTATAGGCTATATGAACTTCTGATTGCATAGTAAAATGTTTTCCATTACACTTAAAACATGAACAGTATCTTTTTTTTCCACCCCACACAATTAGTACGTTAGGTATTAAGTGCAAAGGTTGTTCCTTGAGGTCAACAGGAATACTGGAGTTTTAATTGCTTTTTTACTGTTAGTGTAATTGGCTAATTCCAAGAAAATTACTAAACTAGATACACTGTAGTTGATAAGTGCTATCAATTTAGGAAAGAAAAATACACTGCTCTCAGTAAAGTTTAAAAAGCAACTAATGATAGAGCACACAGATGTGCCTATCTAGCCTGTGAATATATTTAAACTAGAGCTAAACATTGCAAAAATAAGGGCACTGGACTGTACCTTAAAAATGAAAAAATTGGAGTGTCAGTTTATGTTAATGGCATTAAAACTAATGGGGAAATTTGACAGAGATAACAGCTTGCAACAGTAATTTTTTATAAAAAACGTGAAGAGAACTAAGCGAAACATTAGTAACATCTCCAAGAAGGGCAAATAAATACTGCAAGAGAACAGTGGAAATTCTCCAACAGTTTTACCACGGACTTTTGGGAGGAGAGGACGGGAAGGATTTTACTGTTCTTAAGTAATGAAGAACCTCTGGAGACTTACAGTACAAATGTTAGCAGGAGTATTTTTTCTTTGTAATAGATGGTGAACCTGAATATTGTCTAGACAAACTTAGGATTTCATTGTTAACCTTATTTACATTTGTTTCACCACTGAATGATATATTGCATTCATCCAGCCAGAAAACTTGTCCAGCACATCCGGACATTCCTTCCAATGGAACATGTTGTTTGCATCACATGTGCTCACTCTGTCGCTCGCTCTTAAGCCTGGCCAGTCAGAGGCTGGAAGATGCAGGAAGAGTAGGTGGCTGTCTAGTTCTGGCTATGAAGGGAATGTTGTGATTTGAACACACACTGCAAATTTCATTTTTTTCAGTGGGAGCAGGGTGTGTTCTCAGCTTTGTGGCTTCAAGTTACAAATTAGTATTGAGCAATAAACAATATTTTGAAGTTGTTTTACATAACATTGCTCAATAGGAAGAGTAATTTCAGGCTATAAATAAGCAATGAAAAACACCTAAAACATCACTAAGATCTATACTACTTACTGTGATCAAACTACTGGTTTTTATATACACATAGACTTTTTGAAGAAAATAGGGGGAGGTTTTCTGCAGCTTTTTTCCTGCACATTTTCTTTATTTTTTTTTTCCCTCTGAAACTCAGTTTTTTCCTGTGGCATGGAGTAAGGATGTTGCCTCAGACCTGGTGTAGGTAGGCTGCTATTAAGTCTCCTCGGAG
>NW_010135125.1:0-5917 GCF_000699245.1 Pterocles gutturalis
TCCCTCTGCAAAGCCTCCCTACCCTCCAGAGGTAACCAGCTGTGGAACGTTTGGTCTACAAGAAAAATAAACATTTTTCTTTTTGTTAACCTTTCTTTTTGTTTATCATTTCTGGTTTGCGCTACATTAAAGATTCTGTACTTAATTAAGGTTTAAAATAGATACTTATGATGCATTACTTGCTAAACATTTTTTTTTATCAGAAGAAATGCAATCAGTTAAACATACTTTCTATCCTGTGGGCAAAAAAGAAGTGGTGTGATAGAATCAAGATTTGGTTTGGACACAACAATATTTGCAGAAATTACTTCCCATATCTTGGAGTAAAATCTCTAATTTTTTTTTCTTCTCTTGACAGACGCCCAAGACGATGCATCTTTCCATTACCAGCTGTAAAAATGCACAGAAGACTTTTAGCTAAAACACGTCCTGAAGAAAGTTAATGAGGTTGTTACTAGTCTGTGTCACAAATGAAAAGACAATGAATGATTCTGGTCTTCTCCTTCAGGCCTTGATGAATCATGAAGGTTAAAGAAAGTTGATTTTTCTAAAGGAGCAGCAGCTGTAAGTAAAAAAAGAAGAGAGAAATCAAGAAAAAAATTAAATATAGGAAAGCTGATGACAAGACCTACTACTGGTTGTGACCCATCTGTTGCACACTGAAATTTTCTTGCATCTTGATGGAGCTTTTGACATAATTTACAGAGTCTTTCTTGTTCATTACCTTTTTTAGAAAGGTCAAACTATTTTTCTGCTAAAAATCATATACTTCAACTAAGAAATCTTTTATTGTCTACAGTAACAACACAGCAACATAAAATACAGTTTTTTGATTATGAACAAGTTAATGAATGATGAGCAATAAGCCTGGAGAATTTCACACCACTTTGCCCTGTTCTCACTTCTCATTGACAGTTAAAGAATGATATAAAGAATTCCTTTTTGTGTTTGGCTGTCTGTTGTAACCAGTGCAAATAATCACAAAGGCTTATGAAGACAGAGAGTTATCTATCAACAGGCTTATCGATTTCCAGTTTGGAGATGGATGTAGTTTCAAACAGAAAGGAAGAGACATTCCGAAAATCCACATGGACCTGTTAATTGTGAGAGAAGTATGAGAAATGTGAGAAGAATGCTCCATGTAAAAGAATCATGCCACACTGAGATAAAAATCTTGATTTCAATATCAGAAATGCTGTGCACATTCAAATTGAATTATGCAGCTTATTACTTCTGAAAATGGTTGCACCTCTTGATCGATTGGGTCAAGAGTCGCATGTGGCCTTACATGCCTTACATAAAGCACACCTCAAACGGGAATGACACTGCAGGAATATTTACAGTTTCAAAGCATTCTTCACATCTGAATGACAGCTGAATGAACCATCCCTTGAAAAGAAGAAAGAAAGAAAACAGAGAATGCTTTTTCATTAAATTAATGAAGCTGCTCAGAAATATTGAAGGAATGTCTGGCAAATGATAATGATTGTAGGACTTGCTATGATATGTTGTGGGGGGAAAGAAAACTATCACTATCCTGTTTGGGAAATTTTGCTGTCAGGGTACTAGGATCCATTCCCTTTCATGATTTCTTCATGCAAACTACATGAAATACTTTGTAAAAGCTGAGTAATTTCCATAACTGAATTTTGGCAAACTCAATCAAAACAGGTTGCTATGACAGTTCCTACAAATATTTCTATTTTAGCTTTGTTTTGCAGTGTAAATACGTCAATATGAAGACATTTCTGTCAAAACAGAAATTTTTCCTCATGGTAAAATTTTCCAGGCATTTTTTCAATGCCCTAATTTTTAATATTTGTCAAAGTCAAGATGAAGGAACATAGCTTTAGTCTTATAAATGAGTAATGTCATTAGATAAAGTATTGTTAGTTTAACTGACTTTGTTGACTGCTCTGTATAACGAGTGACTGGAAAATAAATGACATTTATCATTGGATAAACCGTTTCTAGTGGTTTCTGAAAAGGAAGTCAATGGTATAGATATGAGCCATCGCAGTTTTGGTTTTTGTTCCAGGAACACAATGCCAAGTGAAATCTAAGTGGATATAGGGAATTGCATCTAATCCTTTGTAAACACGAAACTTACAGAACCTCATTTCAATATTGGTGCCGGTGGACCACTGGAAGCTGATAGTGAAACAGGCAGAGTATAATATTCTGAAAAAGTGGATAGAAAAGAGCTGATTTAAGATTGATGAGCTGAGGAACTGCAGGAGCCAGTGTTACCTGCATTTTTTCAGCACATGTTGAAAGGCATTGTGCTTGAAGGGTTAGAACAGAATTTTCTCGTGTTCTTTTCTCCCCTAAACCGTGGAGTTGTCTCAGAGATATTAAGTAGTTGGGAATGGAGGAGAAAGATGGCCCATAAAACTGTATGAGATGTTATGTAGTCCTATGAGAAATGATTGTTATCATGAAATGTTGGGGAAACTCCTGATTTGGATTTTTATGTTCAAACTCTAGCTAACTCTCCTCTCTGCCACACACGCGCTGACATTAATGGAACTTTTGCAATTGACTTGCAAAGAGCAAGATACATTTATTTTACGCTTTTATTTTAATGCTTCAATGTTTTTACCTGTTAGGAGGTTATAAATGCAGATGGTTTGGGAGAGCTGGGAGTGATAGGAAGTAAAAAGGAAACTGCTCCTGGGAAATTGGCTATTTGTATAAAACTGATGAGAAAACAAGTGCTTTATGTGAGGGCTCTGACTCTGTTAAAGGACATTTGGCTTGAGGACAACGTACTTGTTGGCACGCATATTTAGGTGTGTCTGTTACTATGGTATTTTGTACTGTGCACAGAAAACCAGCATCTGTCAGGTGCTTTTTATTAGGTATCTTTACTATACATTTCAGCATATATTGGGAATATACAGACTTCTGTTATTAGGGCCGTCATGCTCTAGTTGATAGGGAGGGAGCGTGATTCTACCCCTCTACTCCAGTGAGACCCAGTAATGGTTTTAAGCTAAAAGAGTGTAGATTCAGACTAGAGATAAGGAAGACTTTTTTTTATTATGAAGGTGGTGAAATACTGGCACAGGTTACCCAGAAAGGTGGTAGATGCCCCATCCCTGGAAATATTAAAGGTCACGTTGGATGGGGCTCTGAGCAACCTGGTCTAGCTGAAGATGTCCCTGAACATTGCAGGAGAGTTGTACTGTGTGACCTTTAAATGTCCCTCCCACTCCAAACCATGCTGTGATTGTATGCATTCACTCAGGTTCTGTCAAAAATAGCTCAAATCTCTGGTTTGTTTGACTCTATAAACATTTTAAAAATTCTTCTAATGATTTAAGAAAGAGACATGCAATCATAAAAGATGAGCATTATTTAAAATTAAATATGGGTGTGGTGCTTTGACCCATTTGGAAAATTAAGTATGCTGCATTAAAGTATTGAATCTGTATTTTCATCATTTATTGAGTTGCCAAAAATATCTTAAGTGCCTTTTAGGTAGTGTGCAATAGCATCCCTTTCCTAAAAGTAGGTTAAGGCTTATGTATCCTGGGTCTTCTCTTTGAAAAAAGTCCCAAGGACATAGGAGGAGCTAATGCAATGAGGGGTCCAAACCCTGTACATGGTAAGTGAGTGAGTATCTTCTTTGGCCTTAGTATGCCTAAAGTTGGAGTAAGAGCTATAGGATATGGTCCAGTATATATTAATGACAAATTATCTTGAATTCTTTCTGTCTTCACTGCTGCAGAAAGGGATGATGATGTATGCTGGCTCCCTGCTCTGCCTCCAGACAAAACTCCCTCTTTCACATTACAAGAACAACTGGGAGCCTCTGATGATGGGAAGGAAGCTGCCAGGTTACTGCCCGCTACACAAGATTGTGTAGGAACAAAGGAGTAGCACGATCTCGATTTGATATAATGAAGCACCTAACGCTAATAACAGCGGTGACAAGGGAAGGAGCGAGCAAAGGTTGTTATCACAAGATCCTCCATTTGCTCAGTTAAGACCTTAATTGTTGTACCTTTTATTAGTTGCAGGGAATTATAAAGATGTAAATTACGAGTATTTTGATGAGTTATAGCTGTGCGGACGACAGATCCAAGCTGAAACTGTGAAAGTAAAATATTGAGCAAATAAGCTTTAACGCTACCATATTATGCATCTCACCTCTCCCTCCCAGAACTTTTGGTAATGTTATTTCCAAACAGTATGTTTCAGAAAGAATGTTTTCTGAGTAAGTAAACATTTAGGTATTGCAATGCATTCTAATATGCTGAGGACTTTTATTTTATAATGATCTTTTTTTTTTTTTTTATAAGGTGACAGTGGATATCTCTTGAAAAATTGCCTAATCTCTCTCCGTTTTATCTCCAGATTCTCTCTGAAAACTGTATCATTATAAATTATAATGAAACTCAAGAAGTGACCAGAATTGTAATTGAAAGAACATTTGGCATCTTCAAAATGAGACTTAGGTGCTTAAGTAAGTGTGGTAGAACAGAACTAACCTGCCCTTCAAGAAGGTTCAGAGTGTTCCTGCTAGGTGTGTGTTATATAACAAAGCCATTAAATATGGTTCATCTGTAAAGACAAAAAAGCAGCAATTTAATGAGTCAGTCCCAGTTACTGAAGTAAATGACCATAATGATGTACACTTGGGAATTTATATCATGATAGGACAGAGCTAGAACCATCTTTTTAATTTCCTATCTGGAACCAAAGTGTAAGCTGAAGTAAAACTGAGCACCTCTATTTTGAAGCAGCGCAACAGAGAGCTTGGGCATGGGACTGCAGCACCGGAGAGGAGGTGCTGTTTCTGGCTGCTATGCAGACCTCCTGCCTGCTGGCTCATACACACCTTCTGAGCCTCCTGTGTCTTTACATTTCATCCTAGAACCTTTTTAGCATCAATAAAATGGGAAAAAGAAATACAGTCTTTCCAGCAGTAAAGGAGAATGGATTACAGACCATTCATGCAATAAATGGATTCCAGGTTCTTTGCTTCTCATGCCAGACGGTAGGACTGGGGACTGCTCCCCTTCTCCTCACCTCCTGCAGTCCCCTCAGTGAACAAGAAAGCTCTAGCAAATGCTACAACATTACGTTGCTGCTTTTTTTTTTTTTTTTTTTGTCTGCAAAAGTCCCAAAATTATGTGTTTCTGAATGCATACGCCAGGTTCAGCTGCAGCGGGACGGGCAGTTACAACAGTTACAGCAGCACTTCCAGCTTTGTGCCCAGCCCTTGAAGTGGAAACTGTGAGTTTGAAATCCCTCAGACAGACTGGCCTCCAACCCAGATCTTCCTCCCAAGCTCTTAAAAACCAGGTTGGCTTGGCTCTGCCCCTTTAGTGGGCTTGCCAAGGGAAAGGGTGGATTGATTGCTGTCCTACCCATCCTGGACTGGGACATACCCAGCAGCTGAAGTGAGCCGACGGTATGTTTATAATTGCTTGTATCCTTAGGCTACAAGTAGCCACTGGTGTAATCAAGATGATCATGCTTTGTGCAGTCTAGGAGAAATTTAGGTGATTTAATAAGTTCTCTGGAAGAAGTTGTGAGTACTTACAGCTTCTTAAGAACCAAAGTTCATGAAGTTCAACAAGGGCAACTGCAAGGTCCTGCACATGGCTCAGGGCAATCCCAAGCACAAATACAGGAGAGTGGATAGAGAGCAGCCCTGAGAAGGACATAGGGGTGCTGGCTGATGAGAAGCTCAACATGACCCGGCAGTGTGTGCTGGAGCCCAGAAACCCCCCATGTCCTGGGGGCATCCCCAGCAACGTGAGCAGCAGGGCGAGGGAGGGGATTGTCCCCCTCTGCTCCGCTCTGGTGAGACCCCCCTGGGGTGCTGCCCCCAGCTCTGGGGTCCTCAGCACAGGACAGACACGGAGCTGCTGGAGCGGGGCCAGAGGAGCCACGGAGATGGGCC
>NW_010135125.1:5997-10415 GCF_000699245.1 Pterocles gutturalis
CAGTGCTGAAAGGGGGCTACAGGAGAGATGGGGGGGCTCTGGGTCAGGGGGTGCAGGGACAGGACGAGGGGGAACGGTTTGAAGCTGAGAGAGGGGAGATTGAGCTGAGATATTGGGAAGAAATGTTTTCCTGTGCGGGGGGTGAGGCAGTGGCCCAGGGTGCCCAGAGAAGCTGTGGATGCCCCATCCCTGGAGGGGTTCAAGGCCAGGCTGGATGAGGCTTTGATTCTATGAAAGTAGTTATGCTGGAGCAATATCCCTCTCTAGGAACTGTGTCTTACAATCGAGTAAACACCTAAGACATCTAAACTCTTTATCACTTTCTTTTTTTTTTTTTTTGCCAAATTCTTCATGGTCTTATAGGGGTAAACACCCCTTCGCATTAAAAAAAATAAAACCTACTAATGTGACTAGGGGACATAATTTTTTGCACTTCAAATTCAAATAGAGGTAAGAACAATTTTTCAGACGTAAACTCCTCTGTATTTATACAAATCAACTCAAAATTATTTAATAATTAAATAACCTTAATGTGGACAGGGTATTGCAGCTGTTCTAGGAAAACTCATGTTAAAAGGACTCCAATATTCAGTTATTTATGTATAAAGTGCAATAAACTCTTCCATTAATAGTATTCAGAGATTTACTTTTTTGTGGATTTCTGTCCTATATTTTCTGTATATGCTTCTCAAAATTTTATAGTATCCCTGGCTTTTATTGTGTCCAGGTTTTTGACTCCTTTGTTGCAAGAAATGAGATGTGCTACGTAAAGCTTTGCATACGCCAGTTATCCTGCTGATACACATATGCTGTCAGACCAGCTGGCTGTTGGCAAACAGCAGAGGTAAATGTCAAATTCTTCCCTGTCCCCCTGCTATGAGGACAGCGCAGAACTATTTTTCTGTAAACAGCACGGTATAATTTTAGTCCACCAGCTCGGTTTTGTTTAGATAATTTACAATACTGCAGAAAGTAAACAGGAATAAAAGGGTCAGTCACATGCACAGAAAGAGGGAACTGCACACTGCACTTCGTTTCTCATGAGAAATGTAAATTTTGTGGTTTTAATTAAGTCTTCCCAACTTAATCCAGGTGGGTTTACAGCAGAACTGATGAACAATCTTCAGAGCTAATTTTTTTTCTTTGTCTATAAAAATGTATTTATCTCTTGCTAGTGAGAAACAAAGGACCAAATCATCAGCTGGGAGAAAGCTGTGTTACTCCTTTCGACTAAAAAGAGATCAATTTGTACCAGATTTATATCTGGCACTTGTTAGTTCTGGTCCGCTTATATACCTCCAGGTTTGAAGGGAAAAGAAATCCTCCTACGTGATTTTGTCAGAACTGTCTTGTTAGGGATCAATTTGACCTCCTCCTCCACCGTTCACATTTGGGAGTTTTTAGCCAAGTCAGAGCCATCAGCAAAGCGAGAGGATTATGGAATAGCGGGAGACTCATCCTCTGACATTTTGGGGGGGTCGTGCACGGCGGTGGGATGAGACAAGGCAGATGTTAGAGCAGGATTAATCGTGGTTCATAGAAAATGTGTTGAAAATGTTTGTTGTAGAAAAAAAAAAAAAAAAAAAAGAGTGAAAATGTTCTTGCTCCTGTGGACTGTCCGGGTTGTACAAGACGTTGAGAATAGATGTGGCTGTCGAGCAGCCAGTGACACTGCATGAGAAGAGCTTTAACAGGGGAACACAAGCGATACTGTTTTATCTTTACTGCTGATTAAAGTCCGTGTGTACTGTATCTGCAAAATTATGCACATTTTAAACAAAAAAATCTGCAAGAAGTCACAAGCAAAAAAAAAAAAAAAATAAAACAAGTCATGGGGTGAAAGGCAAAGCTTTCCTCCAAGGCACTGATGCTTAATCAGGCTGCTGTTACTGTCCCCCTCTCACAGTGACTGCAGTGTCATCTGAGTTGGGGACTTGCTGCCTTGTGCCAAACAGTTGCCATAATACAGCTGTTTAATGCTTTTTTCTCAACTGAGCCACAATAAATACCAAGTCTGGAATAGAGAGGAGGTTTTTTAAACTGATACGACCTTCCAGTTAAAGAGAGGTTCATCCTGAAATAGCTCACCATACCCAACATCCCCTCCAAATATGAAAAAAAAAAAAAAAAACCAAAAAAAACCCCAGAAGACTGGACATAAAAAAATTGAAAACAGAATGCCACAGAAAAAATAATCAATGGCATACTGTTAAAGAAAGTCACTGTGTGGAAAGGATTTAGTATAGCAAAAATCAGTCATAGTTTTAAACAGGGTAGTACATAACAGGTAAGGAGATCTGGAGAAACTGTGGAGAGAGGCTTACTCAGTATTAAATGGTGATGAAACATCTGTACATTCCATCCATCACTGATTATGTGAAAGAACATTTGATTCGGCAAATCAACTTCCAGCTTTTACAGAGAAAAAAAAAAAAAAAAAAAGAAAAGGAACAGGTTGTACAACCTTGAAAATATCCAGTTTTGTGTACACAGAAGTAAGATGACTTAGTTTTTTGTATACGAGGCTGTTTCTGAACAGTCATTAAAAAATCAGTAGTTTTCTCCTAGAATGAACACTTCAAATACACCAAGAAAATGTGGTTTATTTTTAAAACATTAAATTAAAGATAAAACTGCAGATTCAGATCCCTACATACAAAGGGCTTCAGATCTACGTTGCCAAATTTGAACCTGTTCTTACAGTTGTAGCCCCAACTTCTATCCCAAACTATTTTACCTTCTTAATGTTCATGCAGAACCATCTGTAACACTGACCCTCATGAAGTCTTTTCTATCCTTATCCATTTCATATTGCTCTGTTCATGTTTAATAAATTCTTTTTAATTAATTAAGCATCTCTTTACTAGTTTTCCACCGAAGCAATTTCCCCCCATGGCAGGGGGGTTGGAACTTGATGATCTTTAAGGACCTTTCCAACCCAAACCATTCTGTGATTCTGTGATTCTATGATTATGTCAGAACCTTCTACTACAATGAGCAACCACGTAGTACCACCTCATTTTCTAAGTTTTCAGTCTCCTTCACAAAATAGCAACAACCCTGAATTTTAAGTTATCCCACAGGCACATCTTTGAACCTTAGCCCAAAGTTAGCCCTAGCCCAAGTATTGCTTTCTGTGGTCCCATCTGCAAGGTCGAGTTCAGATCCAAGAGGAAAGTACTGAGCCTTGCAGGTGACACTGTGACATTGCTCCATGCGTGTGCCCTTGCACTGTGGAAGAAATAAGCCAATGCAGATCTGTGGGTGTACACACGGACAGTAAAGCACAGTTCTGTCATATGTGGTAGGTGTTGGTAACTTCACCATGAAGCTTTACTACATGTCTAAGAAATGGAGAGGTCATCAGCAGACCAGATACTAAATGTGTCTGTATAACGTGCTTCCCTAAAGAGTATCTTCAAGATATAAAGTCTGATTAGTCTTTACTCAATCTGACATGAAGCTGGGCAGTTTGAAATTGCTTTTTGATCTGAATAAAGGCTATGATTCGAGAGCAAGGTTGTAGCAAAGGCACTTTGGGAGAGTGTCAGAAGAGCATCACCTCAAAGGAACCGCAATTATTTTTTTTCTATTTCTACAGTGTGCAAAGTTCAAGACAAAAGTTACTCTGAGAACTTGAATCAGGTTGTAACAGTTCCAAAATGCACGGCTAAGCAAGAAATGTCATTCACTCAAGCCATCATCAAAATGTTTCTAATTACATCCCTGACTAATTACATTACCTTTTAAGTAGTGGTTTTAAAATTACAACACTTGGCTCAGAATTGATTCCTTATTTTTAGGCAATTCTTCCTATCAGCTTGAACCAACACTGCTTCATCAGATGATAAGTTTTCACACAGAATTACTGATTATAGTCCCAAACCTGCAAAGTGCAGCAGGATCAGAGGAGGATCAGCAGGGGAGGGGAAAAAAAAAAAAAAAAAAAGAAAAAAAAAAAGGAAAAAAAAAAAAGAACAGGATCACTTCATCCTATAATTCAGCTAGGAATAATTAGTGCAGTTATTTTATATGATATCCTAAGGATATACTGAAACTCGATGTCCTTTGTGTGATATCGGGAAAGGACACTGCAGATCCCAATTGAAAATAACCTGGAAATTTGAGATCATCACTTCCCGCTGGCATTGCTACCACTGAGTGGGACATTCCTGTAGAGCTGGGACGTCCTGAGTCTGCAGAGTGTGTCATATACTTCAGCTGGGGACCATAGGAGACAAATCTAATGCTGTGCCATTATCTTCTGTTTCTTAAATAGTCAATTTGGCTATGATGGCATGAAGAAGCTAACATCATTCCCGAAGTCTACAACTTTGCAGTGTCCAGTTCCCACATACTGCCCAGGATTGGGTGCAGAGCACCAAAAGCTTTGGCTAGACACGACACAATTAAAAAAA